>NC_082702.1:22478542-22606042 GCF_949987515.2 Delphinus delphis | reverse complement strand
CCAACCTTTGGAGGGTGACTCTGAGGTGCACGCTCTACAGCTCCCCAGACAGTCCCCAGCAGGATCCAACCCCAGCTGCCCAAAGTGGGAACCACCCTGACACCCCTACAAGTGGCTGTTCTCCCTGCCTCACTCTCTGCTCCCTCACTCCAGCTTCCTGAGATTGAATCCCAAAGAAACCCACCGTACCCAGTCCTTGCCTCAGCTCTGCCTTCAGGAAAACTACTAACACACCCACAATCAAGGGAATCACACTCTTGAGCAGGATCTTTTGCATTTTTTCCCCCGCTCTGATGTCCCTGAGGAAGCGGTTGCACCTTCAACCTAGTCCCTGTGTTGTCAGCTGCTGGAAAGATGGTCCATTATTTCAGCCTGAGAGAGGTGGCAGGCTCTCTGTGGAGTGCTGACTGATTCTTTCTTGAATTTTTGTATCAGCTATTGCTAGGAAAATACTACATCATGAAGCACCCCAAAAGTCAGTAGCTTAAACCAACAGCCATTTGTTACTGTAGCTCTAGCTGCCAGTCTGTGCTCAGGCTGGACAGTTTCCTCCTCATGTCTCTCCTTCCTCCCTGGCTGGCCCAGTGGGTGGTAGAAGCCCAGGACTGAGAATCCCTGTCTGGCAAGTGCTTTTCCTGTGGTTCATGTTTGCCAACAACTCATTGGCTAAAACAAGTCACAGGGCCGAGAGTCCAGGTGGGGAATTACCTTCTGCCCAAGTGCAGAGATAGACATGGCAAGGAAGAAAAGTATGAGCCATTGAACAGTCCCCACGGGCGTAGGGGAGGGCATCCAGAGGGAGAGCCTTTTCCTACAAAATGTCTGTACTTTTGGGGGATCTAACAGTGCCAGTGAGCGGACACTGACTGAGCTTTAGATCCAGGGAGTCCACCATTAACTCTAACCTGGGCAAGTCTGCTGCTTCTGGAGCCCCCGGCCTTGTACCAGTTTAATCAGCTCACCCACCAGCCCGAGGTACAGGTGCAGCCCTTTCGCCCCCTTCTGCTTGATTACATTCTAACTCAGGTAGAGCCCAGGGCTCAGGAGTTCAAGGGCTAGGGAGACAGGGGTCACTGCCTCCTGCCCCCAGAGCAGGCCTGAGCTGGGTGGCCCTTCACTACCCGTTGCCTCAGAGCTGACCCTGGCCTCCTTCTCCTCTTTCCCCAGCCACCAATCTGGACTCAGCTGACCTCGTGGGACATTCCTGTCTGGGGTCCTGAGGGCCTTTTCTCACCCACAGGCTCAGTTAGGGCCATTTTAACCACCACGCCTCTCACCCCGGGTGTCCTCAGCCTGTCCCAGCTCTGTATGGAGGGTCAGTCTTCCTGCTTTTCTTCTCTGTGGTCCCTTTGCAGATTTACCCTCCCCCTCCCCAGCCCCCTTCACCTGAAGGCGATGTGCCACCAAATGTCCTGTCACCCCTCTCCCCAGGGGCCTCATCTTCCCACCCAAGTGACTCTTCTCAGAAACAGAAAGATGGTTCTCTCATCCTAGCCTGAGAAGAGCTGGCTGGCAGCTTCTTTTGAGAACAAACACAACCTTTTTCATTTTATCATGGTGGTGTATTTGTTTCTGTTCTGCCTAACTTGTGTTTGAGCTCAGGGCCCTGAGGTGAGAAGAAACTGGAAAACTGAAGGTCTGGATGGACCCCCGGGGCCCCTGCTGCTGTGACACTCCATGAGTCTACTCCGTGAGAAGAACCCTTTCGCTCATTTTCCTGTCACCTTCTCAGGCTGGGGCCTGACTCATTTTGGACATGCGGCCACCCTATATACACACTTCTGCCCTCTGTCTCTGTGCTCTGAATTCCAAAAAGTCCCTATGCCCCAAAGCTGGTTTGAAAAGCAGGATAAAGATCAGGCTGGTGGAGGAGGAAGGGAAGGTGTTGCTGGAGGATTGCAGGGCTATAAACCTATAGACATCTGAGGCTGATTTAAGACCATTCTAATTTAGCAGCTGTCTTGGCACAGCTGGCTGCCCTGGCGTACACCTGCCATTGAGCAAAGAATATATTTAATACAATTTATTCAAGCAATTCCACAAAATGTTCTGACCAAAATATGGCCTTGGGAGTTGGCAATGGGGCTTTTGGCATCTGTTTGAGGCTTAGTTTTCCCTTCACCTAAGGAGGTATATATACATGTATGTATGTGTGTGTGTGTGTGTGTGTGTGTGTGTGTGTGTGTGTGTGTGTGTGTGTGTAGCAAAATTGTCTCAGAACTATAAAGAAAGTGAAATTTGTCTGTTTGGGGCTGAGTCTCCATTTTGAACTTCCTCCACTCCAGACACCTGCTGCTCATCCAGGTTTCTACTACACTCCTTCTATCCATCCATCCAAACATCCACACAGTACTTGGTGATACACCTGTGCTGATGCTGGAGTGGATATAGGACCTGCCCTCAGGAGCTCACATTTTACCAGATGCTGCCAGTGCCCCACCCATATCCCCTTGGCCCACAAAAGAGGCATCTGCAAGGTTGGTGGGCAATTTCCATACATACAGAGAGCTTCCTTTTGGGAACACTTAACTCTCTCTGCACACTTTCTCAGGCCATGGGACTCAGCCCGTGGATAGGGAAGCCAAGAGGGCTGAGACGTTAACAGAGCAACTTTCAGTAATCCAGGGATAGGAAAGGGGAGGATGAATTCCCCAGATTCCTTGACCCTTAGTAGGATAATTCTGAGGTTTGTTCTTTGGAACCCTTCAGAGGGTCCTTGGGCAGGACTGAGTCCCTTTCACCACAGTGGTAACCACTCACTGTCACACACTCAGTAGTTTTCCCCCTTCCCCATCTCACTTCCCCATTCCTCCACTGTGATTCTTGGGATCACCTCTAAAATTAACTGGAGCCTGGAGATGCATGTTTGAATCCTGGATTAGCGCCTAATAGATGTGCAATCATGGGCAAGCCACTTTGCTCTTTGAACCTCAGTTTTATTATTTATTAAACCTGTTTATATTATTAATTTTTGGAGGGAGACTCAATGAGGTAGTGTATGTGAAATTCTTAAAAGAGTGCTTTCATTTATTCAATAAATATTTTTTGAGATCCTACTCTGTGCCAGGCTCATTGCTAACATTTATGAAGACCTACCTTGTTTGAGGCACTGCGCTAAGAGCTTCATACACATTATTTTATTTAATCCTTTCAGCACTCTGTGCAAAAATACTGCTACTTAATGTCAAAGATGAAAACAAAAACCATCAGAAATTTAAAAATAAAGCTGATTTATGAACTCTGGGGGTTAGGAAGGGAATGCACACCAACGAAAAAATTCACCAAAGCCAGGGGTTTTGAAATGCCTGGAGAAGAGGGCACATGGTTTGTACTGGTTATGTTGATTAAGGACTGAAAACCAGTGCTCTGGATAGGATGGAATAAATCCATATGTCTGAGCATGATTAGTTTAAACAAAACCCATGTTTATTATGCAGGAAGGAAACTTCAGATAGGTCCAGTACAAGGTCTGGCTCTATTGAACACTCAAAGGTCATGGTCCTTGTAGGGGAGGAAGGATTTTCCCTCTACCCTCCAAGGTTTGGTAACTGGGTCTATGAAATAAAATGATAATAAGCAGATTAACAGGAGAAAATTAATTTTTAGTATTATGTGCAGTGCAGCACCACAGGGAAAAAAAGAGTACCTAAAAAACTCAGCCAGATTAGAGAGCTTACATACCATCTTAATCGGAGAAGGGGCAGGGGGAAATAAAGGCTATTTAGAGGAAAGGAAATAATTTTTAGGAAAGATGAATGGGTCCTTAGAAGAATGGGTGGGAGAAATGACAGTTTGTGACAAAGTTTGTTTGGGTGTGGTGTCAACTTCTAGTCTCTGCAGAGATGAGTCAACCTCCCTGGCTGATGAAACTTGGGGAAAGGAGATTGAAGACCATTGAGTTCTTTTCAGAGGGTCTGTCTTTAGGCAGATAAAGGGAGTTCAGAAAAACTCCTCCCTGCGAATGCTGTTTGTCAAGTGCCTTCAGCTCAAAATAATCAATATACCAACATGGCATAGTTTGGGGTGATGCGTCCTCAGGTGCTTCATTCTTAAACAACTGAAGTGGCAGGAAAAGAGTTCAGGTTGGCCGTCTCCTAGGCAAGCTGTGCTCAGCAGGACATTTTCTGCATGTATATCATTCCTGATTGGTAGTTGGGGGCACTGAGGCAGAAAGATCAAGTAACTTGTCACATAGGAGCCAGGATTTGAACCCAGGCTGACTTTTTTTTTAGGGCTTTTTAAAAAAATTATTTTTTTAAATTTTTAAAAATAAATTTATTTAATTTTATTTTTAGCTGCATTGGGTCTTCGTTACTGCACACAGGCTTTCTCCAGTAGCGGTGAGCGTGGGCCACTCTTCGTTGCGGTGCATGGGCTTCTCATTGCAGTGGCTTCTCTTGTTGCAGAGCACAGGCTCTAAGTGTGCAGGCTTCAGTAGTTGTGGCATGCGGGCTTGGTAGTTGTGGAGCATGGGCTTAGTTGCTCTGTGGCATGTGGGATCCTCCTGGGCCAGGGCCCGAACCTGAGTCCCCTGCATTGGCAGGCAGATTCCCAACCACTGCACCACCAGGGAAGACCTAGGCCTTTTTTTCTCTTTTTTTAAACATCTTTATTGGGGTATAATTGCTTTACAATGGTGTGTTAGTTTCTGCTCTATACCCTAGACATTTTTTAAGAGCCTGCACTCTAACCTCAATTCTGTATTTAAAAAGAAATATGTTCTTGAGGCTTAGTCGATGGAATGGGATTCCAAGCAGGAGAGCACAGGCAGGGAGATCTTTTCTTAGGGCAGGGGAACATTCTCTGGATTCACTCCTCTTTTAATTTCTGGCAGAGAGAAAACTGGGCTGGCGGGGCTAGAATGCAAGACTGCCTAGAGGGCCGGGGTCTCTGTGGGAGACTCAGGCTAGACCTTGAGGAGCTGTGGAGGGCTATCTAAAACCTGCCTGACACCCCCCTACCCGGGGCAGCACCCCCATGTCTTGCCTCACCTCCCTAAGGCCCCATTTCCCCTCCATAGTTACCATCTGAAAGCAGCCTCAAGGAGGGGAGGCAAGGCCGCGCTGTAAGCCTGGCTGCAAATCAAAGTAATTTGACACATTCATTTTCGGGATTTCACGTGGATCATGATGTTCCCCAAAAGGAAATGAACAAAATCTATAAAAGGGAGAAAGAGCTTTTTTTTTGCCTTGGCTGATCCACATATGGTATAAATTACTGAGGAATTAGCATTTCTATATAATACCAGCAGTACGAGCAGTCAGTAGAAAGTAATGAATCCTATGCAATCAATAGACAGTAAAATTGGGGTCAGGAAGGTACACGAATTTGAAAAGTTCCACAAGAGAGCCATTGGTGTGGAGGAAGATGCCTGCTTGGAGGGCCCTGCTGTAATTATCAGCACACCTGGGAAGCGAGCTGGGAAATGATGGAAATAAAGTGGAAAAGCGGCAACTCCAGGGCCACCTTATGCCCCAAAGTTTTCTTGAGGATGGAGCCATAAATCCCACAAATGGAGGGCGCCAGGCCATTGGCCTCCAGAGTGACCTGCTTGGTTTATGGACTTCGCTGAGTTTTGGTTTTGGATTTGGGTGGGAGATTGGTTCTCAGTTTTGGTTGTGCATTATAATCAACTTGGGGGCTTTAAGAAAAAAGTACAGATTCCCTGAGCCATGTTCCCAGAAATTCTGACATAATTGGTCTGGAGTCGCCCTAGCATCGGTCCATCTTTTAAAAGCACCCAGGAGATCCGAATGTGCAGCTGATTGCTGCCCCTGGGCTCAAGGCTGAGCTGTGAAGGCACAATTTAAGATGTCTTCTTGCCTAACTGGTGAGGATTCTATGGGCTTAGAACTTGGGTGTGCAAAAAATGTAACTTTTTCTCTATAACTAAAATTAGCTTTCCCTCCTTACATTTCCACTTAAGATTTAATTGTACACATTCAAGGTGAACTCAGGGAATCTTGAAGTTTAAACTTTCCTCCTTTTGGAACTCTATGCCTCCCTTCAGGGAATCACCATGGCACAGGTTGGGGATGTAGAGGGGGTGAGGTGGGGAGGGACTGTGTGGCACTGTGCACCTCTGAGGGGTGACTGGTCTTCTGGTACTCATGGGCAACATCTCTGGTGATGGCCTCGGTTTGTTGGGTCCACCGGCCCTGTGTCCTCTTTCTGGGTGCCCTGACCTGCTTGGCACTCTTCTGTGTGCCTCCTGGGGCCTGCTGGAGGGAGCAAGCTTCAGCTGGGGGGCCCTCAGGTACACCTGCCTAGACATCCCCCCGCCCCTGCCCAGCCAACTTCACAGACAAGCCTCTACAAGGGTGGGAGGGCCTTGCTCTCACTGGTACCTGTTACCCTAGAAGTGGCTCAGGTCTGTTATGCTCTCAGGTCCCCTAAACTTCTCTGAGGTCTCCATGCTTGCTCCTTTTTAAGATCAAGTCTACCCAGAGTTTTGATCTCAGGAAGGAGAAGAGATCTGGCTCATTCTCAGGGACCCAGGCTGACAACTCATCCTAAAGCTCTTCTATTTTAACTCTGGGTAAAATCCCTTCTTCAGCCTTCAGGAAGCTATGTATGTATGTATGTACATATGTATGTATGTATTTTTAATCTCCTCTCTCTGTGGCAGGAGAATTTGGCAAGGCATACATTCTTCCAAATCCATTGTTGCTCTTATACCTTACTTCTTTTTTTTTGGCCATGCAGCTCGCGGGATCTTAGTTCCCTGACCAGAGATCAAAACCGTGTCCTTGGCAATGAAAGCACAGAGTCCTAACCACTGGACTGCCAGGGAATTCCCTAATACCTTACTTCTGGAGTCTCAAGAAACCTTTCTCTCAAAGATTTTCCCTATGCCATTGAGACACAAAAGGTGTTCTAGAAGCTCAGAAACTAGGAACAGATTCTTTGTACAGTCCTCAGGGTAGAAATGATTCAGAGAGAATGTTCAAGGAAGCTGGGGGCTGGGGTGGAAGAAGCCTTGGTTAAATCTCAGCACTTGGCCCCATTGTGCCTCGTTATAAAAGCCACATCCAAAAGGTGGAAGGAGAAGTGGGGAGGGAGGACAGAATTCTTGTCCTGTGCACCTGTGCCTCGCTTCTGCCATGGCTTTTGCCAGGAAGACCCGGTGCTGTCTGCACTCAGCCACGTTTGACCATCTTGTAAGGCTTCCTTCTTCCAGGAAGCCTTCCCTGCATCCAGGCACCCTGTGTCACTCCTACCCTGAGTCTTAGGTCCAATGGCTTGGGCACCTGCCATGTGTCTCTGCTCCTCATTGTGAGTTGCCTTGTGGAGGTCTTTATCTCATCGTCCAGAACTGCTATTAAATCTATCATTAAAAATTATTTTTTACTAGAATGTGAGTCTCTGAAAAGCAAGGACTATATTTTATTCAGCTTTTGATCCCAGTCTAGCATAGGGTGTGATAAGTACTGAGGAAAAGGAATGCATTCATAAGATGTTTATGCTCTGTCTCCTCCATGACACTGGGTCTCATTGTTCTGACGTCATGTCCATTCCTGCAGATTGAGACAAACGACAGCAATAACTGCTTTGAATTGGGTCCTCAGTGTCTACACGTTAAATTTAAACGTTGTTGTCTGTCTCACAGGGCTGTCTCGTCCAGCCCATGCCTGCCTGGCCTTGTATCCCAGCCTTGAACATCCTGCTCCAATAAATGCACCCCGCTCTTTCTTACTTCTGAGCAGCTGCCATCCTGTTCCTTCTATCTTGAATGCTTTTCCCCAACTGTCCAGTTGACAAATTAGCAATCCCCCACTTGTCACTGAGCCTTATCTCAAATGCAGCTTGCTCCCTGGAGCCTTCCCAGACGCGTGCAGGCAGCTGTGAGTGCTCTTCTTGTGCTCCCTACTGTCACGGTGTCACAGGTCACCTTCCCCTTTTCTTAAAGCTCACCCTGGAAACAGCCTCGTTTAGCCGTTTCTATTTTGATTACTGATGGTCATCACCAAAATATAAGATAGTATACTCGATTTCATGATTATTTCATTTTAGACAACTATCGCTACCCCAATGTGAAAAAATGACATTTTAAATACTTTTCTCCTCCTTTCAATGTTTGATATTTATATTATTATGTTTAGCTCTTATATTTGAATACCTTTATATAAGTAAATCTCTATATTTCTTGATGCACCAATTTTGACAGACTTGTGTTTGACTCCACACTATAAGGTGAGGGTCAGGGCCCTGCCCTCTATTAAGTGTCACACCTTGTTCTCTAAAAGAGTTGTGCCAGTGTAGACCCCCACCACCAATGTGTAAAAATTCCAGATGGGATAGTTTACATTTATTTCTCCTGTAACCTGATTGTGATTAACTTTTGTGTGTCTGCTGCCTTCCTAGACTTTAATCCTTGAAGGCAGTGGCAGAGGTGGTTCATTGCTGCAGCCCAGGGCCTAGGAGGGCAGCATTCATTCATTTAGCTCTTAGAAAAATAAGCCTTAGAAATAGGTCCAAGAAATTTTTGAGTGCTCTTTCAGTGCAGTGCTGGGCTGGCACCTTTGACTATCTCCTGAAGGGGCTATTTTACAGTTCCCATTGGTCTGAGGTGAACTTGTAGATTTTGGTCTGACTGAGGTGCAAATAATTTCTAATCAGTGGAAAGGATAACTCCAAAGGTTATGGTTTTTGCTCCTGAGGGCAGCAACTTGTTTTGTATCTAACTTAGCAATAATATCTATGATATTGTGATTTATAATAAATGTATCTTTGGTCTTAGTCCCCATTTCTGGCACAGAGCTCCTCAAACCCTTGGAATTTCCTAAGCAATCAGAGTAATAAAGGTCTCTTTTGTTATGTTAATTCAGTGAATTGGAAAGCTCCTAAAGATGGAGGCTGGTTGCCAGTGGAGCCAATCTTGTGATGAGAGGGCTGGAACTTTAAACCATCACCCCCACGCCCCAGAGAGGGGAGAGGGGCTGGCAGCTGAGTTCAATAACCAATGGAAATACTACCCAAAGCAATCTACAGATTCAGTGTGATCCCTATCAAATTACCCATGACCTTTTTCAGAGAACTATAAGAAAGTATCCTAAAATTTATATGGAACCATAAAAGACCCAGAATTGCCAAAGCAATCCTAAAGAAAAAGAACAAAGCAAGAGGCATAACCATCTCAGACTTCAGACAATACTGCAAAGCTACAGTAATCAAAACTGCATGGTAGGGACTTCCCTAGTGGCACAGTGGTTAAGAATCTGCCTGCCAATGCAGGGGCCATGGGTTCAAGCCCTGGTCTGGGAAGATCCCACATGCTGTGGAGCAACTAAGCCTGTGTGCCACAACTACTGAGTCTGCACTCTAGAGCCCGCAAGCCACAACTACTGAAGCCCATGTGCCTAGAGGCCATGCTCCACAACAAAGAGAAGCCATCAAAATGAGAAGCCTGCACACCACAATGAAGAGTAACCCTCACTCGCCACAACTAGAGAAAGCCTGCACACAGCAACGAAGATCCAATGCAGCCATAAGTAAACAAACAAATAAATAAATTTATTTATTTATTAAAAAAAACAAACAAACTGCATGATATTAGCACAAAAACAGACACATGGATCAATGGAACAGAATAGAGAGCCCAGAAATAAACACACAGTCCTATGGTCAATTCATCTTTGACAAGGGAGGCAAGAATACAAAATGGGAAAAAGTCTCTTCAGCAAGTGGTTCTGGGAAAGTTGGACAGCTGCATGTAAATCAATGAATTTAGAACATGCCCTCTCACCATACACAAAAAAAACTCAAAAAGGCTTAAAGACTTACTTAAACAAAAAACATGACACCATAAAACTCCTAGAAGATAACATAGGCAAAACATTCTCTGACATAAATAGTACCAATATTTTCTGGGTCAGTCTCCCAAGGCAACAGAAATAAAAATGAAAATAAACAAATGGGACCTAATCAAACTTACAAGCTTCTGCACAGCAAAGGAAACCATAAACAAAATGAAAAGACAACCTACAGAGTGGGAGAAAATATTTGCAAACGAGACTGACAAGGGCTCAATTTCCAAAACATACAAACAGCTCATACAACTCAGCAGCAAAAAAACAAACAACCCAACCAAAAAATGGGCAGAAGACCTAAAGAGACATTTCTCCAAAGAAGAAATACAGATGGCCAAAAAGCACATGAAGAGATGCTCAACATCGCTTATTATTAGAAAAATGCAAATCAAAATTACAATGAGGTACCACCTTATGCCAGTCAGAATGGCCATTATTTAAAATTTTATTTATTTATTTATTTTTGGCGGTGTTGGGTCTTCGTTGCCGCGTGTGGGCTTTCTCTGGCTGCGGCGAGCGGGGGCTACTCTTCATTGCGGTGGCTTCTCTTGTTGCAGAGCACGGGCTCTAAGCACGCAGGCTTCAGTGGTTGTGGCTCGCGGGCTCTAGAGCACAAGCTCAGTAGTTGTGGCACACGGGCTTAGTTGTTCCACGGCATGTGGGATCTTCCCAGACCAGGGCTCGAACCCGTGTCCCCTGCACTGGCAGGCAGATTCTTAACCACTGCGCCACCAGGGAAGCCCAGAATGGCCATTATTTAAAAGTCTACAGATAACAAATGCTGGAGAGGGTGTGGAGAAAAGGGAATCCTCCTATACTGTTGGTGGGAATGTAAGTTGGTGCAGCCACTGTGGAAAACAGTATGGAGGTTCCTCAGAAAACTAAAAATAGAATTACCATATGATCTAGTAATCCCACACTCCTGGACATATATCCAGATAAAACTATAATTCAAAAAGATACATGTACCCCTCACTGGGAAAACTGGACAGGTACATGTAAAAGAATGAAATTAGAACATTCTCTAACCCCATACAGAAAAATAAACTCAAAATGGATTAAAGACCTAAATGTAGGACTGGACACTATAAAACTCTTAGAGGAAAACATAGAAAGAACACTCTTTGACATAAATCACAGCAAGATCTTTTTGATCCACCTCCTAGAGTAATGGAAATAAAAACAAAAATAAACAAATGGGACCTAATGAAACTTAAAAGCTTTTGCACAGCAAAGGAAACTACAAACAAGATGAAAAGACAACCCTCAGAATGGGAGAGAATATTTGCAAATGAATCAATGGACAAAGGATTAATCTCAAAAATATATAAACAGCTCATGCAGCTCAATATTAAAAAACAAAGAGCCCAATTAAAAAATGGGCAGAAGACCTAAATAGACATTTCTCCAAAGAAGACATATAGATGGCCAAGAGGCACGTGAAAAGCTGCTCAACATCACTAATTATTAGAGAAATGCAAATCAAAACTACAGGGCTTGCCTGGTGGTGCAGTGGTTGAGAGTCCGCCTGCCAATGCAGGGGACATGGGCTCGTGCCCTGGTCCAGGAGGATCCTGCGTGCCGCGGAGTGGTTGTGCCCGTGAGCTGTGGCCGCTGAGCCTGCGTGTCCGGAGCCTGTGCTCCGCAACAGGAGAGGCCACAACAGTGAGAGGCCCACGTACCGAAAAAACAAACAAACAAACAAATCAAAACTACAATGAGGTATCACCTCACACCAGTTAGAATGGGCATCGTCAGAAAATCTACAAATAACAAATGCTGGAGAGGGTGTGGAGAAAAGGGAACCCTCTTGCACTGTTGGTGGGAATATCAATTGATACAACCACTATGGAGAACAGTATGGAGGTTCCTTAAAAAACTAAAAATAGAATTACCATATGACTCAGCAATCCCACTACTGAACATATACCCAGAGAAAACCATAATTCAAAAAGACACATGCACCCCCATGTCCATTGCAGCACTATTTACAATAGCCAGGTCATGGAAGCAGATGACCCATTGACAGATACCCATTGACAGATGAATGGATAAAGAAGATGTGGTACATATTTACAATGGAATATTACTCAGCCATGAAAAGGAACGAAATTGGGTCATTTGTAGAGACCTGGATGAACTTAGAGACTGTCATACAGAGTGAGGTAAGTCAGAAAGAGAAAAACAAATATTGTATATTAACATATGTATGTGGAATCTAGGAAAATGGTACAGATGAACTGGTTTGCAAGGCAGAAATAGAGACACAGAAGTAGAGAACAAATGTATGGACACCAAGGGGGGAACGTGGGGGTGGAGGGGTGGTGGTGGGATGAACTGGGAGATTGGGATTGACATATATACACTAATATGTATAAAACAGATAAGTAAAAAGAACTTGCTGTATAAAAAAATAAATAAAATTCAAAAAAAAAAAGATACATGCACTCCTATGTTCATAGCAGGACTATTTACAATAACCAAGACATGGAAACAACCTATATGTCCATTGACAGATGAGTGGATAAAGAAGATGTGGTAATATATACAATGGAATACTACTCAGCCATAAAAAGAACAAAATAATGCCTTTTGCAGCAACATGGATGCAACTAGAGATTACCATACTAAGTGAAGTAAGTCAGAAAGAAAAATACAAATAGCATATGATATCACTTATATGTGGAATCTAAAATATGACACAAATGAACCTATTTATGAAACAGAAACAATATCAGGGACATAGAGAACAGACTGGTGGTTGCCAAGGGGGAAGGGGGTAGGAGAGGGTAGGAGTGGTAGTTTGGGATTAGCAGATGCAAACTGGTGTATATAGAATGGATAAACAAGAAGGTCCTACTGTATAGCATAATGAAAAAGAATATGAAAAAGAATATATATGTATGTATAACTGAGTCACTTTGCTGTACAGCAGTAATTAACACAACATTGTAATTCAAATATACTTAAATAAAAAATAAATTAAAAAAAATCACCAGTGGCCAATGATTTAATCAAGCATGCCTGTGTGATGAAGCCTCCATAAAAACATAAATGATGGGGTACTGAGAGCTTCTGGGTTGGTGAACACGTGCAGATTTGGGGAGATTGGCGTGCTCAGAGAGTGTGGAAGCTCCTTGCCCTTCTCCGTACCCTGCCCCACACGCCTCTTTCACCTGGCTGTTCCTGAGTTATATCCTTTTATAATAAACCAGTGATCTAGTAAGTCAAATGTTTCTTTGAGTTCTGTGATCAGCTCTAGCAAACTAATTGAACCCAAGGAGCGGTCGTTGGAACCTCCAATCTATAACCTGTCAGAAGCAGAGGTCTTGTCTGAACCTGGCCTTGTGATTGGCATCTGAAGTGTGGGGATGGGGGATAGTCTTGTGACACTGAGCCTGTCTGGGAGGGGAAAATCTCCCCCTACCCTTTTGGGTTCTTTTGGCTGCTCTAATTAAATTGGCACAAGACAGATTAACAGGAGAAAATCAAACTGAATTGTATGTATGGAGATCTCAAAGATATAGGACCTAAAGAAATGATCAAAGCAGGCAGCTTTTATACTTTGTAGATAAAGAAGCAATAAATTTATGAAGAACTGACCAAGACAAAGAAGTTTAGGCTAGGGGTAGTAAATTAGTAAAGAAGTAACAAGATTTGTTTGCACAGCCTTCTCAGCCCTGAATCCCCTCTCTGGTGACAAGGATGTTGCCTCTACCTCCTGGTACAGGAAGGGCACCTTTCACATGGGAGATTTATTTCCTGCTTTTAGGAGGACGGAGGAGGGTCACAGCGTCCTTCTTGCACCTGCTATATCTTATGTAACTTTAATTTAAGCTAACAAATGTGCCATTTTGGCATATTTTGGGGGCAGTCCACCCTGAGCCCCAGCAAGCCCTTAACCTGTGGGCTCTAACGCTGTCTCTAGATAGGTGGTGTCAGGATTGAGTTGAATTATAGGACACCCAGCTGGTGTTGGAGATGGGTGAAAAGCCCCACACATTGTAATTGGGTGCAGAACCCTTAATATCCTAGTGCTCTTTTATAAAGTTGCCTAAAATACCCTTGCCATCAAATTCTCATTTGATATGGCTTTAAGATCTTACTGGCTTTTTCTTCCTTTTAAAAATTAATTTATTATTTATTTTTGGCTGCATTGGGTATTTGTTGCTGTGCAGCTTCCTCTAGTTGTGGCGAGCGGGGGCTACTCTTCGTTGTGGTGCGCAGGCTTCTCATTGCAGTGGCTTCTCTTGTTGTGGAGCACAGGCCCTAGGCGCGTGGGC
This sequence comes from Delphinus delphis, assembly GCF_949987515.2. Taxonomy (NCBI): domain Eukaryota; kingdom Metazoa; phylum Chordata; class Mammalia; order Artiodactyla; family Delphinidae; genus Delphinus; species Delphinus delphis. The sequence continues at coordinate 22,591,950 of NC_082702.1, read as the reverse complement.
TTCAGTAGTTGTAGCACGCGGGCTCAGTAGTTGTGGCACGCGGGCTCAGTAGTTGTGGCTCACGGGCTCTCGAGCACAGGCTCGGTAGTTGTGGCACAAGGGCTTTGTTGCCCCGCAGCATGTGGGATCTTCCTGGACCAGGGCTCGAACCAGTGTCCCCTGCATTGGCAGGCAGATTCTTAACCACTGTGCCACAAGGGAAGCCCTTACTGGCGTTCTCTTGATTAACGAGTTGAATAAAATCTTTGACACATGTTTATTTTACGTTTGTATGAGAGTCAAGATTTTATCTTTTTAAAAATTATGTTTTAACACAACAATATGGTATTACATAGAAATACTGATTCCTCAATAGTTTATACCTAACAGGCATATGATCTGAGGCAAGACCCTCTTTTTCTTTTTTGTGCTACAGTTGTTGTTTTGCAATAAACAGGGCCAAAGTCTGGTTAACAGAAGGAATTTCTGTTTCTCTGGTGAGACTAGACTACAGTGTTTGGAAGAAGGTTAATATTCATGATAGCGAAGGTTTTCCCTGAGGTATTTCAGAAACTAACTTTTGTCTTCTCTGCTAAGGAGAATCTTAACACTTTTCAAAACACTTATCTCCCACATTCTCCTTTTCCTGGACCTGCTTTTATTAGAAAGGGACCCTCTGCTTTGCCCTCTGGAGCAGGATGTCACCACTTCCAGATCATTCCTCCCTGATCTTCAAATGTTTGTCCTACAAAACCTAGACATTGTTTCCCCCTCTATGCCACCCAGCTCACAAGGTGCCTTTAAGATAGTTGTTCTCAGTTAGGGGTGATTTTGTCCGTAGGGGACATTTAGCAGTACCTGGTGACATTTTGGGTTGTTACAACTTGAGGGATGCTCCTGGCATCCAGAGGGTAGACGCTGACGATTCTGCTAAACAACAAGTGCACAAGACAGCCCCACACAGAGAAGAATTACTTGGCTCCAAATAGCAATAGTGTCATGGTTGGGAAATCCTGTTGTAAGGCAAGTTTGAGGAGGTAACTTCACACTCTCTTTGCACTTTATAGATGAACAAATGGAGGCTCAGAAAGGTTGGCTGCTCTGCACAAGGTCACACAGCAAGAGACAAAGTAGGGACCCCATCACAGTTCTTTAGGTCTGTTCCTTATTCTCAAGTATGTTGCTTCTCTGGGTTACTGATGAAAAGCAATTACTTTGGAGTAGGTAAGGACCATTTCATGGAATAGATGTTAACCTGAGATGAAACAAAATGAAAGTGTCTATTGCCTGGATAGACAGAGCACAAAATAATAAAGAGCTTAGATGCAGAGATGAACTTCATATTTGATAGGCATTAAAGACAAGGTGAAAATTTGAGGAAAGCATGAATTAAGGAAACTGCACAGATACAACTTTAACTGGAAATAAATGGCCATGTTGCAGGTGGCACTGAAAGAAGAGTTACTGGTCATATATAATATGGGGTAACTGACACTGGGAACTATGTTCAATATCTTGTGATAAACTATAATGGAAAAGAATATGAAAAAGAATGTATATATATGTATAACTGAATCACTGTGCTGTACACCATAGATTAACACAACATTGTAAATCAACTATGCATCAATAAAATAAATTAAAAAAATAAAAATAAAATCATCTGGACTGCAAAAAAAAAAAGAAATAAAATAGAGTGGGTGCCAGTACAGAGGGAGACATAGCACACATGATAGGAAAGGGGAAAGTGGGCTGCAGGAAGTGAGAGAAGTGTAAGGTCAAAGGTCAGGGAGTCCACATCTAGTCTCATTTGATAAAGAGCTAACACCACGCCCAGTGTCTATACACATTGAGTATCCGTTGCTGGTGCTCCGTCAGCGAAGCCCTCACGTCCTCTCTCCAACAATTTCTGCAGATGGTCACAGTGTGGAGGCTTAGAGAGAACCCCCTTTTGTTCATCTCAAGATGGAGCCCTGAAAGCAGTGGTGTGCATGGCAGAGACTGAAGAAAACTTCTCGGTGAAGTGCGAGAAGAGGTAAACGGGGGTGATTTCAGTCTTCATAAGCAGGTGCAAGCTGGCCAGCCCTGGGCGAGCATGCACGACTGCCTTCTGCCTAACAGCCAGCACTCACAGCGCTGGGAGCTGAGCAGACAAGGAATACAAATGAGTCCTTGGCTCTGGGGAAGATGGGCAGCTCTTCAGAAAGGCACAGAGAGTTACCCTGTGCCTTTCTGTCTTCTAATTACATCCCTTCCGGTTGCTATCTCTGAATACACCAGAATTCGTGGAGCTGTGTGAAGCAAACAGGTCATCTTTTCATGGGAAGGGCATGAGTGAGCTGGAGCAGGACTGCCTGAGGCCACAGCTGGTCCTCGCACCGGCGCTGTGCTCCCCCCGCCTCCGTCCCTCACTGTCCTTGTCCTTGCCCTCTCCTTGCCCGTACACAGCTCAATGGTACACTTCCATTTGGAAGCAACCACTGTGCTCCCTAAGTTCTCACAGCCTGTCTCTTTATCTGCCTGTTGCTTGTGAATCTTACAATTTTCTCTGTATTCTGGTTATTTGGGTCCATGTCTGATTCTCCCTACTTCATGGTTCCTTTAAAGAAAACACTTATACAAAAACATTTTTGTAGGGAAGTAAAAGGAGGGCCGCACACTCCAGAGCCTTCAACTGTAGCCATGACCTGGGGGAGTCTGTGCTCTGAATTCCTGCTTGGCCATGTTCCCTGGGGTTAGTCGGTTTGGTTTTCCCCCTTCCCTTTCCCAGTAGGTACCAACTTTGTTGGCTCCTCTCTCTTCTACAGTGGAGATCAATTCCCTTGGCCTGATCTTTGGCCCCCATCCGGCTCTCCCTGATCCCTCTGGAAGTCTGTCTTGAGATGATCCTCAGAGGCCACCCTCATCCCTACCTTCATCCCAAGCAGCTCATCAAAGCATTCCCTTAAACAAAAACAGGGCTCGGCTGCACAAAAAGGAATCCTGGCAATAAGAGTTCTCCTTAGGTCCTTGCTTTTCCTCTGTCTCCTAACCTGGACGGAGAGAAAGGCTTTATCTACCTTTGCACTTCCACTTCTAATCCTGTGCTGGCTCTTGACTTATACCGAGTAGGTGCTCAAAATCCACTTGATTGGATGAACGGATGAGATATTTTTCTTGTTGGAGTCTCTGCCAAGATGGTCTGAGGACTCCATTCCTAATTGAAAGGAACAGACCTCGGCCACTCCTCCTGTGGCTTCTCTTGTGTCTTTGCCATGCTTCTCCAAGGGGGCTTGTCTTTTGTTGACAAGAAGGACTGAAGGAGAGAGATTGGAAGGCTTCTTTCCTGAAGAATTTCTCTGCCTAGGAGCCAAAGGATGCATGGTGGCTGGATGGATTCTGTGATCAGCAGAGTAGAAAAACAGAAAAGCAAGAAAGTTCCTTTATACAAAACTTACAAACTTTAAGAGAAGAGAAACTTTTACTTTCTTTTAGTGTGAAACCCTAGGTAGTGGAAGCTTTGAAAATAAATTCTTCCTCCAGCTGCGTTTTAGCAAAATCTAAAAACTGGTGAACCTTTAGGAAAAAAATAGGTTCAGTTCCAGCAGTGGAACTTAAGAATATAGGTTGCTTATTAAATACACTGCCTGACTATTTCCAAAATGGAAGAGTGTCTTTCCAAATTTACACCATGCTTCGGTGTCATTCCAATGTATTTTTTTAGTCCTTGACATTTAATCAGCTGCTTTTTACTACCTCATTTATATTACCATCATGAACATAATATTATCATGCAATTAATAATGACATAATATCTTGCAAAACTTGCTATCTGCCAAGTAGGACCCAGGTACTGGTTAAAACAGTTGAGTTGGCAATCAATGGAACATTAAAGTATTTTATGAGAATTAAGAAAGATGAGATTATTGGATTTCCACAGCTGCTAGCTAAATCTTCTAACTCCTTGGTGAAACCTATTTGCCCAGTATCCAAATCGAGTCTCCAGTTCTAAAGTCAATCTTCAGAGTCAAAATTAAATAGATTGTACTTGAGGAAACAGGAAGGGGAAATAAGAAGTAAGTGAGGCAAATTCAACTAAGTCAGCTTGGAATCCTTAGGTGGTCTTTGAATTTGTTGAAAGGAAAAGAGAATTCCATTTGGTACAAGAGAAGTGGATAAAATATAGTATATAAATTTAAAATGATGTTTTCAGACTTCTGGTGTCCATGTAGGTGTTTACAACAAGTAAAAAGCTGACCAAACTGAAAAATCAACAACTCTTCTTAGATCCATCAGAGAAGTGAGGTCACAGTGCAAACTGCTGCCCCCAAAATTGGGGAGATGGACAGGCAGATACAGAGAATCACAACTTATTGGAGCAGAAACGCATGACAGAAGCTTCTATGGGAAATAGGGCCAGGTTAGGAAATCCTAAACTGTATTTTGATAAATTGCTGGAGACTCATTATGGACAGTTCTGAGAGTTAAAAACTCCAGGGGGACTCAGTCATGGGGGGACCTCACCCTTTTGTCAATTTTACCTGTAGGGAGCTCCACCAGGTCCTTACAGTGAATATCAGAGAAAAATCCCCTCACTCTTTTGGCAGGAGGAGGGGAAAAGAAACATTAAAAAAATATACCAGAGCATTCTTTCCTTTTTAATAAGGCTTACCCTCAGGAGAAACTATTTTATCAGAGCCTAACCTACTTGGGGGAAGGGAAATACCCAACTCTGCCCCTTGAACCATCCTGTCCCACCTAAAGAGGAAGAAAACACTGAGAAGCACTAAAGAAGTTTCCAGTTAAGGGGCACAGTCTCACTGAAAGACTGAGACCTAATCACAGGACTATAGAATGCTTCCCCTCCCCCCAAACCCCACCACTGCATTACTAAAGACCTATTTACCACTCCCTTTATTCAGTACCCTGTGTCTACCCTTCAACAAAAAATTACAAAGGCAAAAAACCCCCCACGGTTTGAAGAGACTAAACAAGCATCAGAACCAGAGTTGGATATGGCAGGAATGTTAGAATTAACTGACCAGGAATTTTAAAAAACACCCACAAATGTGATTAATATGCTAAAGGCTTTACTTGGAAAAGCAGACAACATGCAAGAATGGATGGATAATGTAAGCAGAGAGAAGGAAATTCTAAGAAGTAAAAAGAAATACTAGAGATAAAAAAATACCATAATAGAAATGAATAATGCCTCTGATGAGCTCATTAGTAGACTGGACATGGCTGGGGAAAGCATATTTGATCTTTAGGGCATGACACTAGAAACTTCTAAAACTGAAAGGCAAAGAGAAAAAAGACTGAAAAAAAAAAACCCAACGAGAATAGACTATCCAAGAATTGTGGGACAACAACAAAAACTACATGTAATGGGAATAACAGAAAGAGAAGAAAGACAGAAAGAAACAGAAGCAAATTTGAAGAAATAATGCCTGAGAATTTCCCAAATTTAATGTTAGACCCCAAGCCACAGATCCAGGGAACTCAGAGATCACCAAGCAGTATAAATGCCAACCTCTCCCTTCCCCCCAAAAAACAAAAACCAGAACCAACTACACCTATGCTTATCACATCCAAACTTGAGCAAATCAAAGATAAAGAAAAAATATAGAAAGAAGCCAGACGAAAAAACACTCCTATAGAGGAGCAAAGATAAGAGTTATATGTGACTTCTCCTCAGAAACCATGCAAACAAGAAGAGAGTAGAGGAACTTCCCTGGTGGTCCAGCAGTTAAGACTCCATGTTCCCACTGCAGGGGGTCTGGGTTCGATCCCTGGTGAGGGAACTAGATCCCGCATGCCACAATTAAAGTTCCTGCATGCCTCAACTAAGACTCAGTGCAGACAAATAAATAAATAAATAAATACATTTTTTTCAAAGAGTGGAGTATAATAAAGTACTAAGAGAAAAAAAAATCTCACCAACCTAGAATTCTGTACCCTGCAAAATTATTCTTCAAATGTGAAAAACAAATAAAGGCTTTCTCGGACAAAAAAAAAAAAAAAAAAAAATTGAGGGAATTTGTTGCCAGTAATCTGCCTTTCAAAAAATGTTAAATGAAGTTGCTCAGAGAGAAGGAAAATGATATAGGTCAGAAACTTAGATCTGCATAAACAAGGAAGAGAATCAGAGAATAAGTAAAGATAAAATTAAAACCTATATTTTATTCTTTTTTCCCCCTTGCATTGTCTATGTATTTATTTATTAAAGACCGAAACATATTTGACATATATTGTGCAAATTTAAGGTGTATAACATGTTAATTTGAAATGTTTATATATTGTAATATGATTGTCAGTGTAGTGATAATTAATACCTTTATCACATTACATAATTATCCTGTCTTTTTAGTGTTTGGAAGAATTAAGTTCTAGTCTCTTAGCAAATTTGATGATTATATTCATCATATTCACTATACATTGCATTATGTATAGTGAATCAGTCAAAGACCAGTAAAATATACTCTATGGTTTATTTACTACTGGCAAGTTTGTACCCTTAAACAACATCTGTCCCCTCTCCTCAACCCCCATTCCTTGGTAACAATGATTTTACTGTTTTTATGAATTAGGCTTTTTAGATTCCACATGTAAATGATATCATACAGTACTTGTCTTTCTCTGTCTGACTTATCTCACTGAGCATAATGTGGTCTTTGGCAAAGGAGGAAAGGCAATACAATGGAGTAAAGATAGTATTTTTACCAAATGATGCTGGAACAACTGGACAGTCACACACACACAAAATGAACCTAGACACAGACCTTACACCCTTTATAAAAATTAACTCAAAATGTAAAATGCAAAACTGTAAAACTCCTAGAAGATAACATAGGAGAAAATCTAGAAGACTGGGTATGGCAATGATTTTTATTTATTTAATTTTTTTTTATGGCAATAACTTTCTAGATACAACACCAAAGTCATGATTCATGAAAGAAATAATTGATAGCCTGGATGACATTAAAATTAAAAATTCTGTGAAAGACAATGTCAAGGGAATGAGAAGGCAAGCCACAGACCAGGAGAAAATATTTGCAAAAGGCACATCTAATAAAGGACTGTTACCCGAAATATGCAAAGGACTTTTAAACTTAAAATAAGAAAATAAACAACCTGATTAAAAAATGAGCCAAAGACCTGAATAGGTTTCTCACTGAGAAGATATTCAGATGGTGAAGATATTCAGATGGTAAGCAATCATATGAAAAGATGTTCAACACCATATATTATTAAGGAATTACAAATTAAAACAACAATGAAATACCACAACAGACATATTAGAATGGCCAAAATCCAAAACACTGACAACACAACACCAGTTGCTGGCAAGGATGTGAAATAACAGTAAGTTTCATTCACTGCTGGTGGGAATGCAATAGTTGCAGTCACTTTGGAAGACAGTTTGGCAGTTTCTTACAAAACTAACCCTACTCTTGCCATGTGATCCAATGATTGCACTCCTTGGTATTTCCCCAAAGGAACTGAAAACTTATGTCCACACAGAAACTTGCATGTGGATGTTTGTAGCAGCTTTATTCATAATTGCCAAAACTTGGAAGCAATCAATATGTCCTTCAGTTGGTGAATGGATAAATAAACTGCAGTACATCCAGACAAGAGATTATTCAGTCCTAAAAAGAAATGAGCTATCAAGCCATGACAAGACATAGAGGAAACTTACATGCACATGACTAAGTAAAAGAAGCCAGTCCGAAAAGGCTACAGACTCTATGGTTCCAACTATATGACATTCAGGAAAAGGCAAAACTATAGAGTCAGTAAAAATATTAGTGGTTGCCTGGGGTTAGCGGGGAAAGAGAGATGAATAGGCAGAACACAGAGGATCTTAGGGCGGTGAAACTATTCTGTATAGTACTATAATAGTGGATACATGTCACTATACGTTTGTCCAAACCCATAGAATGCACAACATCAAGAGTGAACACTGAGGTACACTATGGTCTTTGACTGATAATGATGTGTCATTGCAGGTTCATCAATTGGGACAAATATTCCACTCTGGTGCAGCTGTCAATAGTGGGGGAGATTGTGTACGTGTGAGGACAGGGGATATACGGGAATTCTTTGTACTTCCCTCACAATTTTGCTGTGAACCTAAACCTCTCTAAAAAGTAAAGTTTATTAGTTTAAAAATGATGCTATAGATGAATATTTATTAATATTTAAAGTTGTTTGATATATGTTATTACTAACACAATCCACTTTTTCTTAAAATATGTCTAGAAATAGGTCTGGAAGATTATGAAACAATTGCTGGAATTGTTGAAATAATTCCTGGAAGGATATGAAAGGATTATCTTTGACCAATTTTTTCTTTTCTTTTGTTTATCTGTATTTTGTTAATTCTCTGTAGAGAACCTGTATTGGTATTTTGTCAATACCAATAGATAGTAATTCTTCTGTTTATTTTACCTGTTTGATTAGAGTATAGAGTGAAAAGCAAGTCTTCCTCCATGAAGTCCCCAGTCTCTCTAGTGTCTCCAAAGGGAGCCAGTGGAAGTGTTTCGTTGTGAATCTTTCCAGCAGTTGTCTCATCTGTTTACAAACAGATGAGTCCCTCCTCCTTTCCTTCCCTTCCCTGACAAATGACAGCATCCTACATACAGCTCTTTACTTTGCCTTTTTATTTAATTGCACATCTTGCAGTTTGTTCTAAATCCATGCATGTAAAGAAGGCTCACTGTTTTTAATGGCTGCAAGATATGTTATTGTTTGGAGGCACCATGATTTATTTAACACCTCCCCTAATAATAGGTATTTAGGATGCTTCCAGTCCTTTGCTACTGTAGGCATTGATGTTACAATAAATGTCCTTGTACAGGCTTTTTTTTGAATATGTACAAGAATATTTGGGATAAAATTTTATTGAAATGTAACTACCAGATCAAAGGAGAAATACATTAAAATTTTTGGTGTTTGCCAAATAGCCCGCAAAAGAGGTTGTTCCAGATGGTACTCCCAGCAAAGTGGTTGAACATCTATGTACCTAACGTGTACCTGTGAGGGGTAGCCTAGTACCTATTACGTCTCTTTTTCCTCACTCATCAGGGTGGTCCCAAATATTATTTTAAATAGTGATAAAAAGAAATATATCAGGCTTCCCTGGTGGCGCAGTGGTTGGGAGTCCGCCTGCCGATGCAGGGGGTGCGTGTTCGTGCCCCGGTCCGGGAGGATCCTGCGTGCCGCGGAGCAGCTGGGCCTGTGAGCCACGGCCGCTGGGCCTGCGCGTCCGGATCCTGTGCTCCGCAGCGGGAGAGGCCGCAGCGGTGAGAGGTCTGTGTACCGCAAAAAAAAAAAAAAAAAAAAAGAAATAGATCAAGGAACCATTCATTTTAGAATAAATTGACTTGGCATTCAATCTGGAATTTGTGTTTTAAGGCACTGAGTCTGGATAAAATATTGTTTTATCTTGCCTGGACCCAGTTTTCAAAACAAATGGAGAAATCACTTTATATATTGCTGAAGGGCTTTGCAGAGATGTAACTTAAGGGATTATTGAGAGAGATTGCTTATTCTGAGTTTCAAAGAAACTTGCATACTAAGGTTTGTCAGTTGGGGGTCTCCTGGATGGGGATCATCTCACCTATTTTACCAGCTCTCCCCAGAATCTTCCCCCAATGAAAAGGAAGTTAGTGAGATCCACCCTTTCAGTGCTTTCTTAACAATTTATTTGGATCCTTGCAGTGGGTTTGAGGTCCTTGCAAGGAGCTGCCTTTCTTGATAGGAGGAAATTCCCCAACTCCACCAAGCCTGGAAGTCAGGCTTCCAACGATCACCAGCATTAATAATTATTTCATAACATCATTACAGCCAGTGCATTGATTTACAAAAAAAACAAGTCAATGTAATCTGTTTTTGCACAGAAGGAGAGGGAATTCTGAGAGCAGGTGTGATTTGAATTAAATTATTTCATTACTTGCTCATCATGTTGCCGCTGTCAGAAGAACAAAGATGCCTCAGACCATTTCTTCTTTTTCTTTTCTTTTTCTTTGAGACAGTTAACTTCGTTTTGTGAGATGCGAATGAGACCCACATAAGTCATTTAGACTCAGCCCAGTGCTCAGATATCTAATTATTATTTTCTTGGATGTTTATTGGTTTTTTTGTGAACTTTTTTTTTTTTTTTTTTTTTGCTGTACGCGGGCCTCTCACTGTTGTGGCCTCTCCCATTGCGGAGCACAGGCTCCGGACGTGCAGGCTCAGCGGCCATGGCTCACGGGCCCAGCCGCTCCGTGGCATGTGGGATCCTCCCAGACCGGAGCACGAACCCATGTCCCCTGCATCGGCAGGCGGACTCTCAACCACTGCGCCACCAGGGAAGCCCTTTTGTGACCTTTTTAGAGATGGCTCTATTATGTGTTTGATAAACAAAGTTGTAGGAGGGGAGATGGTGGCCTGCAGCCCTTCTATTCTGATGGAAGATGAAATGAGGTTCTTGCTCTGGCAATGAATAGAAGGAGATGCTGCCAACCTCCCATGGATGCCCTTTTGGAAATTTGTGCTCTGCAAGTGTAATTTATTCCTTACAACAATCTCTGGGAAGTTTTGGGTACATGTCAAGGCTTTTAGAGAGTGTCTGGATTCAGAGGATGACAGATCCGAATGGTCCAGATACTGCCCGTCGTGTGTAACACCGCAAATCTGACATGTGGCCTCTGCTCACACACCTCCAGGGGGCCTTGGGGGACCAGCATTTCCCCACATTTGGAACATGTGCCCTCACCTGGTGATTGGGATGTAGGCCTGAGTCAATGTCAACCCTGTTCCTCTGGCCACTGTGATTGGTTCAGGAATGGGAACATGACAGTCACAACCATGAGATGCTGAGAGGCTTTTGCCTGGAATTCTGGGAAAAAGACCCTTTTTTCTTTTTCTTCAATGACTAATGGTTTTGTCCATAAAATTTGCTGTTCTTCCTAGTGCTAATACCTTGCCTCTTATTCCTGTCACAGCGTGATGAAATTAGGTGGTATTGGCATTCTGATTTAAATAAATATTGTGCCTTAGGAGATTGGAAAATTTTAAACTAGTCCTTTCAATGATGAGGGAATTGATTTTAAAACAGGAATCTTTTCCCTAAAAAGGGAAAATGTTTTTTTTTTTTTATTTCTGAAATGTGTTGTGACAATGACCTATTTATGACCTTACATCTTTTTTTTTAAAAATGAAAAACAAAACAAAACAACAAAACTAACTGTCCTTGAACAGTAACTGTTGGGTGCTCTGGAGTTGCTGCTGCCACCGAGGAGAGCCAGCTTGAGAGCAGAGCAAACATGGAGGAAAGTGGATGTGTGGGGCAGGGGCCCATGTCCTGAAATGTAGTCAGGACTCTATGAGGCCAATTTCTCAGTTATGTAAAGCAACAGTGTCCATCTTCGGTTAGATTTTTCTCTCTTTTGTATCTAAAAGCGTCCTGGTACCTGACTATTTTTTTTCCTAGAAAAGTGCTAAGTCCTCTCTTTGCTTACCTCTCACAAGCCTTACCTTTATCTGTTCATAGCCTCATTGCTCCTGCCTGATTGGATGATAATATTAGAATTTCCAGGCTCTGTTAGGAATAAATTTCCACTTAAGACCTTGTAACTTATGATACTTTGATTTTGTGGGAAATTTGATGATAGAGGTTTAAAGGGAACACAAAATAATTGTTAAGACTGCAAGTCCCATGAGGGCAGGGATGGGGCCTGCCTCATTCCTCTGTGTCCTGTGTCCCTGGCACCAAGTGCAGTTAAAGGATCAAAGTGTGTCTGGAGTTGGGACCTCAGGGAGTTTTTAATTCAATTTTCTCATTGTCCAGTTGGCGTAGGGTGGAGGGTAGGATGGTAGGTTCAATGTCTATCCCCCTTTGGCCCGATTTTCTTTGAGTCCAGTGCCTCATCCTTTGCTTTCTGGCACTGACCTCTCCGCTTGTATCTAATGGCACATTGGTAACCCCTTTTATCACTCATCCTTCAAAAAGTACATGATCCCAGAGGACAGATATGTTGACAGTGGAACAGGCTATAAGGGCTAGAAGGAATTTGGTCAGTGAAGTAGCCCATGTTGAGTCCAAATGTCCTTTCTTCTTTTTTTGGAATCATCACTAATTACTAGAGAAATGCAAATCAAAACCACAATGAGGTATCACTTCACACTGGTCAGAATGGTCATCATCAAAAAAATCTACAAACAAGAGCAATCATACTCCAATAAAAAAAGAAATCCACAAACAATAAATGCTGGAGAGGGTGTGAAAGAAAGGGAACCCTCCTACACTGTTGGTGAGAATGTAAATTGGTACAGCCACTATAGAGAACAGTATAGAGTTTCCTTAAAAAACTAAATATAGAACTACCATATGATCCAGCAATCCCACTCCTGGGCATATATCCGGAGAAAACCATAATTCAAAATGGTACATGCACCCCAGTGTTCATTGTAGCACTATTTACAACAGACAAGACATGGAATCAACCTAAATGTCCATCAACAGAGGAGTGGATAAAGAAGATGTAGTACATATAATACAAATGTCCTTTCTGACCCAAAATCTGGCTTTGGTTGGAAGAGTCAGAAGCCCTGATGTGCAATTCTGCTCAGGGCCCTTGGGCAGGTCACTGCCCCCTGTTGAGGAAAATGAAATGCGGTCACATGGTGAATAAACTCCCTGCCTTGTGCACCTCGCTGCAAGGAATGAAGACGCCAGACAAGTGTGCATGTTTTGAAAAATATAAAGCACTCTACACCCATGTGGTTGTGACTTTGGGTGACAGTATCCTTTTCTTATGTTAATAGCATGGATCCTTGATGAGCAGAGGAAGGACATGGGAGAGCTGTGTCTGCTAAACAGACTCCTGCCATAGGGTTTCCTGTGCCTGACAGTCTAGAGAGTGTTCTAACCCCTTCTTCCCGGGCTGGCTCAGTCCTCGAGGAGAAAGCCTGCCCTGTGGCTGCACCATCTGAGCAGAAATAGCCTAAGGTGAGTTTGAACACTCTTGGACTGCTTACTCCAGCCTTGTGGAGAGAAGATGTAGAAAAGGCAGGGCAGGGCAGCTTGAATGGTACCCAGGTGACAAGGAAGAGGGTAGGGTCTGGCTTTTGAGGTAACAGTGATAAGACTCCTAATGCATCAGTCTCTTACACGTGTGAATTTGGGATTTGGTCTCAGGTAAGTGGTCCACGCAAGATCCCCCACTGTGGCCTTTGCATACTGGCCTTAGGATGGCCTGGCCTGGCTTCCTCTAGGCATGGATCTTGGAGGAAGCGTCCCTTCCTCCTCTTTAAAGGTGAAATAAACATGCAAAGACCTCAGTGACCTCTGGGGGTCTGTTAGCCCTGGAGGAGGAGGAGAAACAGTGGAGCTCTGGGTGGGGCTACATTCTATTTGTATTCTCTTGTTTGAGTCTTACCACAGAAGCACAGAGATTAAACTGATCACCAAAGGTGCTACTCGGTTAAAAAGGTTTGGAGCAGAATTTGAACCTGTGGATTCCAACTCCAGAGCCTAAGCCCCCAACCACTGTGCTGTCTTTCCTTCACACTTGCTTTTCTGGATACGCTGGCCTAATGCGCCTGGCCCAGAGCAGATGTGCAACATGTTTGTGAAGATGATAGTGAAAGTCAGATATAAGATGAAAAAGGAAATATTGTTGGTACCTCAGATGGCTCTGGCGGCAGAGACTGATATGGTCACAAGTCCAGGTGCACAGGCTCGTTGCCCAGCCTCCTGCACGTACATGGTGTCAACAGCCTGTGGGCCTCTTCAGACCCTGCATGTGGAACCTCCCACCATCCTGCACGCTTTCTCACTTTCTTCTTCCACTGGCTCTTGGTCTAGGCTTGGATGGCGTAGAGCAGGGCGGAACCTCAAGGTGGAAGGAGGTTGGGTGCTTGTTACCATGTGGAGGAAGCCGGCCAGGAGAGAGGCCTGACCAGGAGCACATTCAACTTTTATCTGAGCACAAATACTCATTTTTATTTTGTTAAATTATTGAAGTCTTGACATTCGTTGCAGCACTTACATACAACTAATACACTTCTTTAGAAAAGGCTTGTTTTAGGCCTTCATCTATGATCTTCAGTATAACTTGGATAAGTGTGTGTGTGTGTGTGTTGAGTGTGTGTTGAGTGTGTGAACTTTGGGTCTATCCAAAGCAAAGTTGCTCATTTATCTCTACTCTGTTCCCAAGTTCGAAATCCTTGAGTACCTACCTCTCTTTTTCCCATAACTACCAAGACAGATCTCTCTACCAGACCACCAGAACTAAACATTATATCAGCTTATATAATCTCCTTTAGAACAAACTATTTTCAACCATCTCTGAAACTGTCTCCTTCATTTACTTTCAAGGAAGCTTTTAGCACGAAGCTGCATAAAGCTGAAATCTCTAGGCATCGCAGAAGAGAAGTGCATGGGTATTTAAAGGGAAAGTTCCCAGGTAATGCCTGCAAATGAACCTCTGAACCGCAAAGGGTGCTGCTGAGAACAACGGGCCTGTGTCTGGCTAGGGTGGGCTGTGCAGAGCAATCTTCAGAGCCTCAGAAAAGATGGGAGGATGGAGGGACTGACAGCAGATAGAGGCAGGGCTTTTCTGATGCCTGGAGACAACCTGTAATGGAGGAGATGAAGGAAATCATGATCATTCTGGAATCATTACAAATGATGTGAGAAATGGGAAAAGCCATTATAATGCTTGAAGCGGTAGATTCCTCATCAGCTTGCTCAATTAGAGTTCGGACTCCCATCACCAGCCCCAAACCACAGGAGTGGATCTAGTCTGATGTTGGTATATGAGAGGTTGGCTTTGTTACCCCCAGATGATAGATAGGGAAATGGAGGGAACTGAAGCGACTTGCTCAAGGTCACTGCTCTATTAAGTGGAGAGCTTCAACTTGGACCTATGTCTGTCTGCTGCCAAAGCCAGGGTTTGGGGCTATGCTGCATTGCCTTGCCATGTTAGTTCATGCTTGTCTTCTGTGACTATTCTAAGAATCCCCTTACAGACAATATTGCCTGGAGTTTCCCCACCAGTCTTCCTTTATTTTCTTTTTATGGTGACTTCACATTCTTTTCATCCATCACTGGAGACCAAGGGATGAGGCTGTCCTTCTGTCTGGTGTCTGCTCCTCAGGCTGTGCAGCTCTCAACTTGGCTGCCCATTAAAATCTCCTAGGGGACTTAAAAAATACTGATGTCCGGGTCCCACCCCCAGCAATTATGACTTAATTGGTCTGGGAAGGGAGCTGGACATTGATATTTTTTAGAAGGTGTTTTTAGAAGATGATTTTAATGTGTGGCCAGGATTGAGACCCACCATCTTAGGGCAGCTCTGGACAGAGAGTGGGTAAGGAAGAGAAAGTGATTCATATATTTAAGTCCAATGAAGTAAGTTTCCTCCCAGGGGAAGGGACTAGGGAGGATGATATACTGTGGTTAGCCAGCCAGAACCCCAATTCAATCTGGTTTAAGGAAAAGAAGGGGATTACCAGCCACACAGAACTGGGCAACCTCCTGGGGGCTGGAGCCAAGCACTCTTCCGGGGCCCTCTGGCTCGCTCTGCCTCCCTGTCTGACTCTTGCCTCCACTCTCCCCTGTGCTGGCTTCATATATAGACTGGCTTCCCTGTGTGTCATCAAAGACAGCTGCTTTTAGCACTCAGCTCACACCCTCCCAGTTTGGCAACCCTGTAGGGAAAGGGACTGCTCTTTCCAGATGTTTTTGTATTAATCCAGGGCAGTACTTGTGTCTCAAGTCCACTCTGGGACCAGTCACTCTATCCTCATGGTGAGAAGATGATGGGACACTGGGACTGCAGCTCCCAGGACCCCATGGGAGGCAGGAGGAGGCAGGGAACCAGCAGGTGGAGCCCTGTAGTGTTAGACTGAGTGTGGGAGCTCGCTAGGGCAGCAAGGGAAGGGAGAACATTCTGGGCAGAGCAAAGAGCAGGTGAAAGCCTGGGGATGTTAGGGGTATGGCATGCTGAGGGCACCACAAGCTCTCTGGTGGCTGGAACTCAGCGTTGATGGGGCCATGGTGAGAATGACGGTGGAGAGATGGCAGCAGGGCCTGGTGGTGAAGGGCCTTGAAGGACATGCTAAGGACCTGGATGGCATCTCATAAGTTCGGGGCTTTAGGCAGGAGGGCGACATGATTGGATTTGATGTGATAAAGATTATTCCTGGCTGTGAGGGGTGTAGGGGAGAGACCCGACTTAGTTCAGACAGCCTCAGCTCTATCTGGTGCTGTTGCATTAACCCACCAGTAAGACCCACGTATGCCATTCTTTATATTGATGAAGACTTTGTAGTTTCCAAATACATCCATATTCATTGAGGAATTTGAGGTGAGTGGGGAGGATCTTGCCATCTGCAGTTTATACTTTAGGCCGTGGGGCCTCTGTTGCTATATGTATTGTGAACACATGACTCCACTCTGAGGCCTGCCTTTTTGCTCTCCTAATGGTCTCCTTTGATTAACAGAAGTTCATATTTTTAATTCAGACCAACTTATCAAATTTGTCTTTACAGTTAGAGTTTTTTGCACCCCAGTTGTTTAAATGTTTTTGCCTACTCCAAGGTCACAGAGAGGTGACTTTTTTTTGAGTAGCAAGTCTAGGAAAGACCTTCTGAGTGAGTTTCATTTGAGCTGAGCCCTCACGATGCTGTGGAGCAGGCCGGGTGCTCAGGTCCTCACTCCAGGCAATGCTGACCCTCGGTTTGCCCTGCCTTCTCCTCCATTTGGATCCCTGTCTTTGGAACCACAAATCCCTTTGT
Organism: Delphinus delphis; assembly: GCF_949987515.2. Taxonomy (NCBI): domain Eukaryota; kingdom Metazoa; phylum Chordata; class Mammalia; order Artiodactyla; family Delphinidae; genus Delphinus; species Delphinus delphis. The sequence goes on along the minus strand of NC_082702.1, from coordinate 22,575,198 downwards.
CCCTCAGGTTGGCCTGGAGTAGAGAGAGCCAAGAGCCGAGGAAAGGAGTGCAGCAGCCGTGGCACTTGTTCCCTGCATCAACAGATCATGCATCTGGTAGGAAACAACGGTATCAAATGCAGGTGAAGAATTGCCTTAAGGTTGACAGAGGCAAAGGTAGCGAGCTGAGGTAATGCTTTCAGGACAACATTTGGCCTCTGGGCCATTGGAAGGAAGGGCACACCTTCGAAGTGCTAGAGACAAACAAAGGACAGTCCCCCTGCCCCCCGCCTGATTTCCTAGCAAGTCATTCAATTTAAGAGGCTTCTGCGTGAAGTGGAAATCAATAAGAACAGAACTGGCATCGTCTCGGCAGCAGAGAGGCTGTGAGTGCATTTCAACAGGAACCCACTTCTGGGGTATTTGTTTGTTTTTGTTTTTGCTGTACACGGGCCTCTCACTGCTGTGGCCTCTCCCGTTGCGGAGCACAGGCTCCGGACGTGCAGGCTCAGCGGCCATGGCTCACGGGCCCAGCCGCTCCGCGGCACGTGGGATCCACCCGGACCGGGGCACGAACCCGTGTCCCCTGCATCGGCAGGCGGACTCTCAACCACTGCACCACCAGGGAATCCCCAGGGGCATTTGGCTCCAGGTCCTCAATTAGGAGAAAGGGTCTCGGGCCATGTCCTCAAAGATGCACTTGTAATTTTTCTGACACGACTCATTTGGGTTTACTCGCAGTGGTGCACAAGCGAGCGAGTGTGAATTGGCGGCCATCTCCAGGAGCAGCAGGCATCCTCAGGGCTGCTGACGTGTTAGGGTCAGTTCCAGGTCAAGGGGCAGCCAAGTCGTGGCTCGAGGCTTGTCAAACTCTGACACTGTCTACCGTGGTTTGCAGGATTTGGGGGGTAGTGGGTGACCAAGCTAGCAGGCTCTAGAGCCCAGACTGGTAGGTTTGCATTCTGGCTCTGTCACTTACATGCTCTGGGACCTTGGGCAAGTGACTACGCTCTGTACCTCAGTTTCCTTACCTGCCAAATGAGGATAGGAAACTGCTGTACCGAGTGGATCAACTGGGTTAATACAGGAGAAGCACCCGGAAAGGCATTGGCAAGGGGTCAGCAAATGTTATTCACTGTTACTCTTTGTGTAGTCATGTCTTCAAAGTTTCACAGTTTATTAGAGTCCTTTGGAATTAGTCATAGCCAACTGCTTACATGGGAGGAGCAAAGCAGAGGACATCAACTTCAGTCTCAGATATGAATTCAGATCTGTCACTTGTTAGTGGTCTGACTTTGTCATTTAAACCACACAGTTCTCAGGTTTCTCATTTTCTAAAATGAGAATAATAGTGGCTCATCTGGTGGGGTCAGTGGCTGTCTGTGTAAAGCATCTGGCCCAGTGCCTTGCATATAGTATCTACTTAATAAATATTAGTTTTTTCCCTCTGTGGTTAGCAGAATAAAAGCCTCCCAAAGATGGCCACAGCCTAATTCCTGTGAACCTGTGAATATGTTACAGTACATGGCAAAAAGGATTTTGTAAATGTGATTAAGTTAAGGATCTTGAGATGGGGAGATTGTCCTGGATTATCCAGGTGGGCATGATATAATCACAAGTCTTTGTAAGAAGAGACAAGAGGGTCAAAGTCAGAGGGAAGGTGGTGTGACATGGAGGCAGAGTGAGATTTGAAGACACTTTCCCTCTGCCTTTGATGATGCAAGGAGGGGCCATGAGCTGAGGAGTGCAGGTGGCCTCTAGAGGGTGGTAAAGGCAGAAAGTGGATTTTTCCCTAGAGCCTCCAGAAAGAACTGTCCCTGACAACACCTTGATTTTAGCCCATTAAAGACCCAATTACAGATTTCTGACCTCTAGAATTGTAAGATAATAAATCTGTGTTGTTTTAAACCATTATATTCGTGGCAATTTGTTACAGCAGCAAAAGGAAACTAACACACCCTGTTTCTTCCTCTGTAACAGGAGGAGTATTTCCCCTGCCCTGCCTGCATCACACCAGAGACACATATGTGGAAGTGCTCAGTGCCTTGCACTTGCTGTTGTTAATGGAGGAATGGTTTATCGAGGGGTTTTAGCCACCAGGAAGAGAAGAGGCTGCAGGACTAGCCCTGGAGAGGAGCGGGAAGCTTCAGTGACCTTAGGTGGCTGGTGCCGAGCACAGGCTTGATTGATAAAGTAGTCCTGCAGTGCGATCTAAGTGATGCAGGTGCAGGGGTCCTTAGACCCAGGCTGTTATGTCAGCCCTTCCTGTCATTGGGCAAGTCACTTCCCCCTAGACTTGGGTTTCAACTTACTGGATCTGTGCTTCTACCACACACAATCTGCTGTGAGGGTCGTGAAAAAGAAGAAGATACGCGTAGTGGATAGTTGCAAGATTTTTCATCCATCCAGCTTCAGTTCCCCTGGCTTTTGGTACCAGCATCTGGTTTTCTCTTTGATTTTCTGTTAGTCAAGGTTTCCTGGCCACATAGTGATGAACTCATGACCTGAGAACTTTGGATTTGAGTAGAATGATTGAAGGAGAGAAGAAGCAGTTGGAGGTCATTCATTACAGCTCTGGTATCCTGACCAGGCTGTGGGCCCTTTGGTTCCTGTTTTTTGAACTAGCCCATATCCTTCATGTAAATCTCTAGGGTCTCTTTCTGTTGCTTGTGAGTAAAAAACCTGGGCTTCTACCATCCTTATCAGGGGCCTCCTGAGTGTTCTTGACCGTTGAAACAAACACTGTCACAGGAAGACTGACCAACTTTTGGGGTCACAGATGGGCATCACTGCTGCCCGAAATCAACAGGTGGCTGCCATGCTAGAGGTCCTATAGTCATCCCCAGCCAGGGTGACTGTGTGGCTCGTCAGCCCCAGGATGCAGGCTGTTCTATCATGAGCCCACTCTTTGATTTTGTTCTAGACACTATTTTTTTCCTTTGTCTCAGTTTCCTTATCCAACAAAGGGGAAGATAGAGTAGAGTAATGGTTTGTAAGCCATGTTTGCCTAAGCAACGAATTCCCCAGAAACCCCCGGGGACTGAAAGGAAATGGCAAGCAGGAGGGGATGAGGGACCTGGTATCCTTCTAATTCCCATGATTATCCATTTTATATCATGGGTTTTTTTGTAAGATTCTTTTTCACATCAGAGTTCTGCAGCTCACAAGGTTCCTTTAAGTACCTTCCAGCACAGATGTTCTAAGTCCAAGTTTCAACTCACCTGCAATGCTCCCAGAAGGCATTTTATTTTCACCAGAAATATTTTTGGAACATTGGCTTCAGTAGGACTTTAAAAGATATTTTCTCTGCATAAATATTTTCTCTCCCAAAATTATTTGTTTCAAAATATTTTTGGAATCATTTTGAGGAGGGGGATGGATAGCCCATCAGTGGTGACTGTCATTTTAACATTTGGTTCACAGACTGCCCACTGCCCAGGAGAGGTTCTTTACTGACCTCCCTCATCAAGAGGCCCCTGGCCCACCACCTGGCACCAGGCATAATCAGCCCTCACAGGTCCCAACCCTTTCGATTTACATATAATCCACCCATATGTTGTCACTGTAGTCCTCAGGCAGACCTGTGAAGTAATGTGATCTTACAGGTGATGACTTGGATACACAGAGAGGGGAGTGGGCTGTTCCCAGCGTCACATAGCCGGATATCAGGGAAAATGGGCTCTCTTCTAGGTCTTCTGTGTCCCAGCCCGGTGCTCTCCCCACCACACCAAGCTTTTTAGGGACACCACTTATTGGATACAATAAGTCACGTGCAGAAGAGCCATCTTGGAAGAACATGAATGGAAGCCATTGGACGAGGCGGTGTGCAATTAGAGAGGAGGGCTTGATGAGTCTCTGACCACACCAAGGTTTAAGGGTGGGCTGGGGGAAGAGGTACCAAGGAGAAGACTAGGAAAGAGTGGCCGGAGAGGTGGAAGGGAGAGCCCCTTCCAGGGGCACCCTGGAAGCTGAGAGACGAACACACGTTGAAGAGGAGGCTGTGGCCACTGATGCAAATGCTGCTGGAACAGAAAATGCTTACTGAATGCAGGGGAAAAGATGATTTCCAGGAAAACCAATAGTTGTCTCTCTCTCTCTCTCTTTTTTTTTTCCTGGATGACCAATGTCTATACCTCTCCTGGGAAGGATGCAGTTTTGTGGTTCATAGCAAGGCACTGGGAGTGGGAGGAGAAGGATGTGGTTCTGCTGGCGCCTGCCTTGAGCAGTAAAGGTCAGACTTACATGGGCAGTCACCTCGCATTTACTATATAGACGTGATCTAAGACTTGTTCAGGGTCTTGTGGCTAAAACCTGATGGGGCACAGGCTGCAATCCATGCTGGAGCTCTCTGCATCAGAGTAAAAGCCAGGTTCCTAATTGACTCTTCTGGATAGGCTGACAACTGAGCCCTTTCTACGTTAGACTGATGACTGCCCAATTTGCCACTTTACTCTGTGCCACCGGAACCACATGAAGGAAAATATTTCATTGAAGGCTGTGCCATCTTCCATACCAGGGGGTTGTGCTAGAATCAAGGTCCCTTCTAGCTCAGCTAGTCTATCGTTTTCACCTTGTTTCTGCTTTCACAAGTATTCATCATTTGTATTTTTGTTGTATTTTGTTGTATGCTAAATAGCAACAATGTTTAGATTATAATACCATTTGTGTGTGAAACTAATGAAATTATTAGAAGGCTTTTTGGTACTTTCAAATGAGAAGACAGAAAGAGGGTGAGGAGGATAAGGGCAGTGGGGGAGAGGGTAGAGGCGGGGAGAGGAAAGAGGAGAGGGGAGAGCTGGAGGTGCTTACCAGAAGGTGGACTGGATGCTGGAGGGGCAGTTGACACACGTCCAATACAGACATAGAAAGGGACACTTCCCTACCACTTCCCCCACCTCCTTTCCAGTCCTAGGATCATCACTATCAACAGTTTTTATGATATACCTCCAGATGTTCTATACGTCTACATTAATATATTAATGATAGGGGATGTTTATAAGCAAGATCATTTATGCAGGGTGTTATGAAATCTTTTGTGGAACTTCATATATCTTGGTTATTTTACACCTTACTAGTAAAGATACACTTTATCTTATTTAATGTCTGTGTAATACTCTGAAAAATGAATGTAGCCTAACTTATTTCACCAGGGCTGGGCATGATTTGGAATAATTCACACAAGTGATGAGAATTCAGTGCAGGCTTGGGGAGAGAGCAATATGCCCCCTCAGCCAGGAAAATGCCAGTATTGTCACATCAGGGAAAGGACAGGGCTCGGCTCATGTCCTCCAGGCCAAGGTTTGCTGCCCTCTGACAAATCAAGCTCCCAGAAGTGTCAGTGAAACCTCATTACCAGCGGCGTGTTAATGAGCAGTGGGGCTGCTGCTGTCCCAGAGCTCAACAAAATGACAAAGACGTCATGGGCAGAAGCTCAAGTCCCTTTCACGGATGTCATCTGCTGTAAGAGTTCTGAAAGGATGGAAATGTTATGATCGTTATTACTGTGCTAATAGCAGAGCAATAGAAGAAAAAAGAAATCGCCCACCAAAGATCCTTGCTGCCCAAAATGGTGCTGGAAGGACACTGCGGCCTATCTGTCTGAAAAGCCCCCACTCAAAGTCAAAGAGCACAGCTTGCTGGGAGGGGTGAAAATCAATCACTAATGCAGCCCTGGCCTCACTTGCGGTTTTCACAGGGAACCAGATCTTTTAACTGGGGAGGAAAAAATGTGCGGGTGACGGGGGAGGCGGGGTAGGGGAAATGGAGGTAAACAAGGATCAAGCACTGTTACAATCATTTGCTGCTCGTCAGAGCATAGGGGAAACAATGTTCCCAGATGGAAGGGATGGTAAAATGGAAACAGAAGAGAGGGGATGAAGCAGAAGCCCAGCTGTCTTTATGGGTCTTTCTGTTGGACTAAACGCATAAATGTGCTTTTTATTTGCGGTACTTTCCCCCTTTTCTAAGTAGCCCGCTCACAGCTATGTCAGGGCAAAAGGGGAAGGTGAAGATCACGTAGAGCTTCTCAACCTCAACACTGCTGGCTGTTTGGACCAGATACATTTTTGTTGTGGAGCTGTCTTGTGCACTATGGGATATTTAGCACTGTCCCTGGCCTATGCTCACTAGATGCAGCAGCATCCTCCCAACTGTGACTGCAGACATTGGCAAAGGTCCCCTGGGGTGTCAAAATCACCCCAGTTAAGAGCTAGGGAAACTGCCCTGAATGCAGTGTTAGAGGTGGTCCATCACTCAGCTTCTGCTCTGGGTCAGAAAGAGGAATGCTCCCCATGGCCCTCTGCTGCACCTGGTGTTGCCACGTTCCATCTCACCCCATTCAACCCACCTTGAAAAACAGAGGCTGATCCACAGAAACCTTCATTCACAGCAGTCCAGTCGTGGGGAGGTCTTAGGGGCATACGGCTGAGACTCAGGATCTCTACACACCAGAATTCTGTTCTGGCACAGTCCCCGTTCCTTGGGTCCCTGAGACATCAGAGGACATGCCAAATGTAAGCTTTTTAGGAGGAGTTTTGGCCCAAATCCCAAAGTGGTCCCAATCCCCTGTGGCTTCTTTTACCACATGCAGCCCTATGTGTCTTTTTCCCACTTTCTGGGCCCAGGCCCATTAACCACTCAATGTAGAGACATATGGTTCCAGGGAAAAGCCAGGTAAGAAAGGCAGGCAAGGCAGGGAGAGCTTTTCTCCCTAAGGTTTAGAACTGGTCTGGTCCTCCCATTTTGTCCAAGTGGAAGCAGCTCTAGAGGTCTTGTGCATCAGCCTCAGAGAGTGCCCTTTCCACTCCCCTACAGCAAGTGCTGGGGCAGATCATCTCCAAGGATGACTGCTATCAACTCCTTCCCTCCCTGGACAAACACGACACTCCTCACATCAAGTAGTGTCTGGCTCCCCTCCTTAAATCTGAGCTGGCCTTGTGACTTGCTTTGCCCAATAGAATGTGGCAGAAGTGACATTGTGCCAGTTCTGGGCCTAGACTTTCAAAGGACTGGTAGCTTTTGCTTCTTCTTTCTTGGAAGCTAGCTCTCGTGTAAGAAGCCCTCTCATGTATGACAGCCCTCGTGTAAAAGACTGTCATGCTAGGAGGAAGGCAGATTAATTATATTGAGTGACCACATGGAAAGAAAGAGACAACAGGCCAGTCTCCAATTCTAGCCCTCCCAGCTTAGGTGCTAGACCTGTGAGTGAGTGAAGAATTCATGTTGGACATTCCAGCCCCAGCATCACCTCATGGAACAGAAAACCACCCAGTTATGCTCTCCTTAGATTGCAGAATCATGAGAAATAATAAATTGTTGCTGTTTTAAGCCATGAAGTTTTGGAGTGCTTTGTTACACAGTCATAGATAACTAAAACAAGGACTTAGAACTTTAATCCCTTCCATCATCACGTGGAAAAATTCATTTCTTCATACTATGGTCCAGTGAATTTTCTTGGACTTGACTTTCCTAAAGTCCACTCCTTCTCACTGGGGGCAGAGTGAAGATATATTTATAGGGTCTATGTAGAGAGCTTTAAATAAAATAGTACATACTAAGATACAAATGATGTATAATAGTCTCTTTCAAGAGACTTTGCATTTTTTGCCCTGGAGAAAACGTACTGAAAGAAAATCTTTTATGGTGGCTTTTAGGTGACAGTAGTAAGATTGGCAGGTTAGGTTGTAAGACTTGGATGTCCTTTTCTCATTTCTTTAGTTTATTTACTTTATTTGTAAAATTGAAGTGAATTTTCACTATAATGAAATAGATCTTAGGTATATAATTTGCTGAGTTTTGATAAATGTATAGAGCCATGGAACTAACACTCACTCAACAATAAAACATTTACATCATCCCCCAAAGTTCCTCAGGTCCCCTTCTATCAATCTGCTCCCTCATTGGAAGCCACTGTCCTGATTTCTATTACCATAGGTTCTTTTTGTCTGCTCTTGACTTTCATATTCTGGAATCATATGGTATATATTCTTCTGTGTCAGGTTTCTTTCACTCAGCATATTGTTTTGGAGATTCACCCAGATTATTGCATGTGTCAATTGTTGATATTTAATTTACTGAAGTGAAATACCAAAGTAGTATTCCATAGTATGAGTACTCCACAGTTTGTTAATCGATTCTCCTAAGGATGAATATTTAGGTTGCTTCCAGTTTTTATTATAAATAAAATTCTTGTACAAGTCTTTTTATGAACATAAGTTTTCATTTCCCATCGGCAATGTGGGAGTGAAATGTTTCAGTTTCTCTACATTCTAGCCAACCACTTAATTTTAGTCATTCTTGTGCTATGTTGTGGCATCTCATTGTTTTGATTTGAATGTCCCTGTTGATTAAGGATGTTAGGCACCTTTTCAAGCATCTATTTGCCATTCACATATCTTCTTTTGTGAAGCATCTGTTCAGGTCTTTGCTCATTTTAAAATTGGATTGTTTTTCTTCTTATTATTGATTATTGGGAGTTCTTTAACCTGGATATAAGTCATTTAATATATGTATTGTAAATATTTTCTCTCAGTCTATGACTTGCTTTTTCATTTTCTTAGTGGTGTTTTTTTTTCTTTTGTATATTTTTTATTTTATTTATTTAATTTTTTTAACATCTTTATTGGAGTATAATTGCTTTACAGTGGAGTCTTTTTAAGAACAGAAATTTTTAATTTTAATGAAGTCCAATTAATCAGTATTTTTTATTAAGGCACATACTTTTTGGGTTCTCCCTAGTAAATCTTTGTCTTGAAGATATTATCCTATGTTTCTTCTAAAAGGTTTATAGTTTTAATTTTTATGTTTAGGCTATGATAAAACATGTATTAATTTTTGTGTAGAAAAATGTTTGTCTTGAGGTAGAGACCAAAATTCTGTTTTTTTCTGTCTATATGTTTATCCAGCTTTCCAGCACTCTTTATGGAAGGATTTCATTTCCCTATTGAATTGCCTTGGTACTTTATTGAAAACTAAACAAATCAAATATATACCTTCTGGATTCTCTAGTCTTTTCTGTAGATCTATTTGTTTATCCTTATGCAAGTATCACATTGTTTTTTTTGCTGTATTTTTTTTTAATGTATGTATTTATTTATTTTTGGCTGAGTTGGGTCTTCGGTGCTGCGCGCGGGCTTTCCCTAGTTGCGGCGAATGGGGGCCACTCCTCGTTGCGGGTGTGCGGGCTTCTCATTGCGGTGGCCTCTCCCGTTGTGGAGCACGGGCTCCAGGTGCGCGGGCTCCTGTAGTTGTGGTGCGTGGACCCAGTAGTTGTGGCTCACGGGCCCAGCCGCTCTGTGGCACGCGGGATCCTCCCGGACGGGGGCACGAACCCGTGTCCCCTGCATCGGCAGGCGGACTCCCAACCACTGCACCACCAGGAAAGCCCTTGCTGTATGTTTTATGATAAGTTTTGAAATCAGTTACTGAGAGTCCTCCAAATTTGTTCTCATTCAAGATTGTTTTGGTTATTCTAGGTCCTTTATATACGTTTTAGGATCAACTTGTTAATTTCTATAAAAGTTCCTGTTGAGATTCTGATTTGTATTGCATCAATTCTGTAGAGAAATTTATAGAGAATTGACATATTAACAATATGAATCCTCCAATCAATGGCTGTTTCATATCTCTCCATTTATTTAAAATTTCATTAACTTCTCTCAGCAATGTTCTTAGTTTTCAGTGCTTTTGCATGTCTTTTGTTAAATTTACTCCTTTATTTTTTTGATGTTATTACAAATGGATTTTTTAGAAAATTATTTTTCAGTTGAGAAATACTATTTATTTTTGTATAATAAGGATACCTTGTATCCTGTGATCTTACTAATTTTTTTTTGCAGATTACTTAGATTTCTCTAAGGAAACAATCATATTGTTTATGAATAAAGACAATTTTACTTATTCCTTTTCAATTTTTATGATTTTACTTCTTTTCTTTGCCTTATTGAACTGGATAGAACTCTCAGGACAATGTTAAATAAGAGTGGTGAGAATAGATATCCTTGACTTGTCTCCATTCTTAAAGGAGGAGCATTTAATATTTCACTGTAAAAAATGACTTCAATTGTAGGTATTTCATAGATATTCTTTATCAGATTGAGGAATTTATGTTTTATTCCCAGTTTTCTGAGCTTTCTTCACAATAGTTTTTTTCTCTTGATAATGTATTCAACTAATAAATATAGGAATATTTAGATTTCTATTACTTTCCTTTTACATTTTGAAAAGTTGTGTTTTTCAAGAAACTTTTGCATTTCATTTAAGTTGTCAAATTTATTAACCTAAAGTTGCTTGTGACATTACCATATGCTTTTAGTATTTGAGGAATCAGCAATGATATCCCTTCTTTCATTTACAATATTGGTAAATATTTTCTCTATTTTTTTCTTGCTTGGGGTTTATTAATTTTATTTTTTCAAAATATATTCTTGTAGCTTATTTTTTTAAAATTAATTAATTTATTTATTTTGGCTGCGCCAGGTCTTAGTTGTGGCATATGGGATCTTTAGTTGTGGCATGCGGAATCTTTTTAGTTGCGGCATGCGAACTCTTAGTTTTGGCATGGAAGCTCTAGTTGCGGCATGCATGTGGGATCTAGTTCCCTGACCAGGGATCGAACCCAGGCCCCGTGCATTGGGAGTGCAGAGTCTTATCCACAGGAGCAACAGGGAAGTCCCTTATTAATATTATCAATCTTTAAAAACACTAAACTTTTGACTATATTTTCTTTATTGTGTTTCTATTATATTGATTTTTGTCTATTTTCATTATTTCCTTCCTTTTAGTCACTACTTCATTTTTTTTAAACAGGGTTTTTTTTGTTTTTGTTTTTTTTTTTTACATCTTTATTGGAGTATAATTGCTTTACAATGGTGTGTTAGTTTCTGCTCCATAACAAAGTGAATCAGTTATACATAAACATATGTTCCCATATCTCTTCCCTCTTACGTCTCCCTCCCTCCCACCCTCCCTATCCCACCCCTTCAGGCGGTCACAAAGCACCGAGCTGATCTCCCTGTGCTATGCAGCTGCTTCCCACTAGCTATCTACCTTACGTTTGGTAGTGTATATATGTCCATGCCTCTCTCTCACTTTGTCACAGCTTACCCTTCCCCCTCCCCATATCCTGAAGTCCATTCTCTAGTAGCTCTGTGTCGTTATTAATGTCTTACTCCTAGGTTCTTCATGACATTTTTTCCCCTAAAATTCCATATATATGTGTTAGCATATGGTATTTGTCTTTCTCTTTCTGACGTACTCCACTCTGTATGACAGACACTAGGTCTATCCACCTCATTACAAATGGCTCAATTTCATTTCTTTTTATGGCTGAGTAATATTCCATTGTATATATGTGCCACATCACCTTTATCCATTCATCTGATGATGGACACTTAGGTTGTTTCCATCTCCGGGCTATTGTAAATAGAGCTGCAATGAACATTTTGGTACATGACTCTTTTTGAATTATGGTTTTTTCAGGTTATATGCCCAGTAGTGGGATTGCTGGGTCATATGGTAGTTGTATTTGTAGTTTTTTAAGAAACCTCCATACTTGGCTGTATCAATTCACATTCCCACCAGCAGTGCAAGAGTGTTCCATTTTCTCCACACCCTCTACAGCATTTATTGTTTCTAGATTTTTTGATGATGGCCATTCTGACTGGTGTGAGATGATATCTCATTGTAGTTTTGATTTGCATTTCTCTAATGATTAAAGATGTTAAGCATTCTTTCATGTTTGTTGGCAGTCTGTATATCTTCTTTGGAGAAATGTCTATTTAGGTCTTCTGTCCATTTTTGGATTGGGTTGTTTGGTTTTTTGTTATTGAGCTGCATGAGCTGCTTATATATTTTGGAGATTAATACTTTATCAGTTGCTTCATTTGAAAATATTTTCTCCCATTCTGAGGGTTGTCTTTTGATCTTGTTTATGTTTTCCTTTGCTGTGCAAAAGCTTTGAAGTTTCATTAGGTCCCATTTGTTTATTTTTGTTTTTATTTGCATTTCTCTAGGAGGTGGGTCAAAAAAGATCTTGCTGTGATTTATGTCCAAGAGTGTTCTGCCTATGTTTTCCTCTGAGTTTGATAGTTTCTGGCCTTACATTTAGGTCTTTAATCCATTTTGAGGTTATTTTTGTATATGGTGTTAGGGAGTGATCTAATCTCATACTTTTTCATGTACCTGTCCAGTTTTCCCAGCACCACTTATTGAAGAGGCTGTCCTTTCTCCACTGTACATTCCTGCCTCCTTTAACAAAGATAAGGTGACCATATGTGCGTGGGTTTTTCTCTGGGCTTTCTATCCTGTTCCATTGATCTATCTTTCTGTTTTTGTGCCAGTACAATACTGTCCTGATTACTGTAGCTTTGTAGTATAGTCTGAGGTCAGGGAGCCTGATTCCTCCAGCTCCGTTTTTCGTTCTCAAGATTGCTTTGGCTATTCGGGGTCTTTTGTGTTTCCATACAAATTGTGAAAGTTTTTGTTCTAGTTCTGTGAAAAATGCCAGTGGTAGTTTGATAGGGATTGCACTGAATCTGTAGATTGCTTTGGGTAGCAGAGTCATTTTCACAATGTTGATTCTTCCAATCCAAGAACATGATACATCTCTCCATCTATTTGTATCATCTTTAATTTCTGTCACCAGTGTCTTATAATTTTCTGCATATAGGTCTTTTGTGTCCTTAGGTAGGTTTATTCCTAGATATTTTATTCTTTTTGTTGCAGTGGTAAATGGGAGTGTTTTCTTGATTTCACTTTCAGATTTTCATCATTAGTGTATAGGAATGCCAGAGATTTCTGTGCATTAATTTTGTATCCTGCTACTTTACCAAATTCATTGATTAGCTCTAGGAGTTTTCTGGTAGCATCTTTAGGATTCTCTATGTATAGTATCATGTCATCTGCAAACAGTGACAGCTTTACTTCTTCTTTTCCAATTTGGATTCCTTTTATTTCCATTTCTTCTCTGATTGCTGTGGCTAAAACTTCCAAAACTATGTTGAATAAGAGTGGTGAGAGTCGGCAACCTTGTCTTGTTCCTGATCTTAGTGGAAATGCTTTCAGTTTTTCACCATTGAGGACGATGTTGGCTGTGGGTTTTTCATATATGGCCTTTATTATGTTGAGGAAAGTCCCTCTATGCCAACTTTCTGCAGGGTTTTTATCATAAATGGGTGTTGAATTTTGTCAAAAGGTTTCTCTGCATCTATTCAGATGATCATATGGTTTTTCTCTTTCAATTTGTTAATATGGTGTATCACATTGATTGATTTGCGTATATTGAAGAATGCTTGCATTCCTGGAATAAACCCCACTTGATCATGGTGTATGATCCTTTAATGTGCTGTTGGATTCTGTTTGCTACTATTTTGTTGAGGATTTTTGCATCTATGTTCATCAGTGATATTGGCCTGTAGTTTTCTTTCTTTGTGACATCCTTGTCTGGTTTTGGTATCAGGGTGATGGTGGCCTCGTAGAATGGGTTTGGGAGTGTTCCTCCCTCTGCTATATTTTGGAAGATTTTGGGAAGGATAGGTGTTATCTCTTCTCTAAATGTTTGATAGAATTCTCCTGTGAAGCCATCAGGTCCTGGGCTTTTGTTTGTTGGAAGATTTTTAATCACAGTTTCAATTTCATTGCTTGTGATTCGTCTGTTCATATTTTCTATTTCTTCCTGATTCAGTTTTGGCAGGTTGTGCATTTCTAAGAATTTGTCCATTTCTTCCAGGTTGTCCATTTTATTGGCATAGAGTTGCTTGTAGTAATCTCTCATGATCTTTTGTACTACTGCAGAGTCAGTTGTTACTTCTTCTTTTTCATTTCTAATTCTATTGATTTGAGTTTTCTCCCGTTTTTTTTGTTGAGTCTGGCTAATGGTTTATCAGTTTTGTTTATCTTCTCAAAGAACCAGCTTTTAGTTTTCTTGATCTCTGTTATCGTTTCCTTCATTTCTTTTTCATTTACTTCTGGTCTGATTTTTATGATTTCTTTCCTTTGGCTAACTTTTGGGTTTTTTTGTTCTTCTTTCTTTAATTGCTTTAGGTGCAAGGTTAGGTTGTTTATTCAAGATGTTTCCTGTTTCTTAAGGTAGGATTGTATTGCTATAAACTTCCCTCTTAGAACTGCTTTTGCTGTATCCCATAGATTTTGGGTTGTCATGTCTCCATTGTCATTTGTTTCTAGGTATTTTTTGATTTCCTCTGTGATTTCTTCAGTGATCACTTCGTTATTAAGTAGTGTATTGTTTAGCCTCCATGTGTCTGTATTTTTTAATGATCTTTTCCTGTAATTGATATCTAGTCGCATAGTGTTGTGGTCGGAAAAGATAATTGATATAATTTCAATTTTCTTAAATTTACCAAGGCTTGATTTGTGACCCAAGATATGATCTATCTTGGAGAATGTTCCATGAGCACTTGAGAAAAATGTGTATTCTGTTGTTTATGGATGGAATGTCCTATAAATATCAATTAAGTCCACCTTGTTTAATGTATCATTTAAAGCTTATGTCTCCTTATTTATTTTCATCTTGGATGATCTGTCCATTGGTGAAAGTGGGGAGTTAAAGTCCCCTACTATGAATGCGTTACTGTTGATTTCCCCTTTTATGGCTGTTAGTATTTGCCTTATGTATTGAGGTGCTCCTACGTTGGATGCATAAATATTTACAATTGTTATATCTTCTTCTTGGATCGATCCCTTGATCATTATGTAGTGTCCTTCTTTGTCTCTTTTAATAGTCCTTATTTTAAAGTCTATTTTGTCTGATATGAGAATTGCTACTCCAGCTTTCTTTTGGTTTCCATTTGCATGAAATATCTTTTTCCATCCCCTCACTTTCAGTCTATATGTGTCTCTAGGTCTGAAGTGGGTCTCTTGTAGATAGCAAATATATGGGTCTTGTTTTTGTATCCATTTAGCCAATCTGTGTCTTTTGGTGGGAGCATTTAGTCCATTTACATTTAAGGTAATTATTGATATGCATGCTCCTATTCCCATTTTCTTAATTGTTTTGGGTTCGTTATTGTAGGTCTTTTCCTTCTCTTGTGTTTCTTGCCTAGAGAAGTTCCTTTAGCAGTTGTTGTAAAGCTGGTTTGGTGGTGCTGAACTCTCTCAGCTTTTGCTTGTCTGTAAAGGTTTTAATTTCTCCATCAAATCTGAATGAGATCCTTGTAGGGTAGAGTAATCTTGGTTGCAGGTTTTTCTCCTTCATCACTTTAAATATGTCCTGCCAGTCCCTCCTGGCTTGCAGAGTTTCTGCTGAAAGATCAGCTGTTAACCTTATGGGAATTCCCTTCTGTGTTATTTGTTGTTTTTCCCTTGCTGCTTTTAATATGTTTTCTTTGTATTTAATTTTTGACACTTTGATTAATATGTGTCTTCATGTATTTCTCCTCGGAGTTATACTGTATGGGACTCTCTGTGCTTCCTGGACTTGATTAACTACTTCCTTTCCCATATTAGGGAAGTTTTCAACTGTAATCTCTTCAAATATTTTCTCAGTCCCTTTCTTTTTCTCTTCTTCTTCTGGAACCCTATAATTCGAATGTTGGTGCATTTGATGTTGTCCCAGAGGTCTCTGATACTGTCCTCAGTTCTTTTCTTTCTTTTTTGTTTATTCTGCTCTGCAGTAGTTATTTCCACTATTTTATCTTCCAGGTCACTTATCCATTCTTCTGCCTCAGTTATTCTGCTATTGATCCCATCTAGAGTATTTTTCATTTCATTTATTGTGTTGTTCATTATTGTTTGTTTCATCTTTAGTTCTTCTAGGTCCTTGTTAAATGTTTCTTGCATTTTGTCTATTCTATTTCCAAGATTTTGGATCATCTTTACTATCATTATTGTGAATTCTTTTTCAGGTAGGTTGCCTATTTCCTCTTCCTTTGTTAGGTCTGGTGGGTTTTTATCTTGCTCCTTCATCTGCTGTTGTGTTTTTCTGTCTTCTCAATTTGCTTATCTTTCTGTGTTTGGGGTCTCCTTTTTGCAGGATGCAGGTTCGTAGTTCCCATTGTTTTTGGTGTCTGTCCTCAGTGGATAGGGTTGGTTAAGTGGGTTGTGTAGGCTTCCTGGTGGAGGGGACTAGTGTCTGTGTTCTGGTGGATGAGGCTGGATCTTGTCTTTCTGGTGGGCAGGTCCACGTCTGGTGGTGTGTTTTGGAGTGTCTGTGGACTTATTATGATTTTAGGCAGCCTCTCTGCTAATGAGTGGGGTTGTGTTCCTGTCTTGCTAGTTGTTTGGCATAGGATGTTATGCACTGTAGTTTGCTGGTCGTTGAGTGAAGCTGGATGCTGGTGTTGAGATGGAGATCTCTGGGAGATTTTTGCCATTTGATATTATGTGGAGCTGGGAGGTCTCTTGTGGACCAGTGTCCTGAAGTTGGCTCTCCCTCCTCAGAGGCACAGCACTGACTCCTGGCTGCTGCATGAAGAGCCTTTCATCTACACGGCTCAGAATAAAAGGGAGAAAAAGTAGAAAGAAAGAATTAGTAAAAGTAGAAAGAGAGAAAGAAAGAAAGAAAGAAATTAGGGAGGGATGGAGGGAGGAAGGAAGGAAGGAGGGAAGGAAGGAAAAAAAGAAAGGAGATAAAATAAAATAAAGTAAGATAAAATATAATAAAGTTATTAAAATAAAAAAATAATTATTAAGAGAAAAAAAAAAAAAAGGATGGATAGAACCCTAGGACAAATGGTGGAAGCAAAGCTATACAGACAAAATCTCACACAGAAGCATACACATACACACTCACAAAAAGAGGAAAAGGGGAAAAAATCATAAATCTTGCTCTCAAAGTCCACCTCCTCAATTTGGGATGATTTGTTGTCTAAAGGAGGGAAGGAAGGAAAGAAAGAAAGAAGATAAAGTAAAATAAAGTTATTAATATAAAAAATAATTATTAAGAAAAAAAAATTTTTTTTAAAAATGGACGGATAGAACCCTTGGACAAATGGTGAAAGCAAAGCTATACAGACAAAATCTCACACAGAAGCATACACATACACACTCACCAAAAGAGGAAAAAGGGAAAAAATAATAAATGTTGCTCTCAAAGTCCACCTCCTTAATTTGGGATGATTCGTTGTCTATTCATGTATTCCACAGATGCAGGGTACATCAAGTTGATTGTGGAGCTTTAATCCGCGGCTTCTGAGGCTGCTGGGAGAGATATCCCTTTCTCCTCTTTGTTCTCACAGCTCCAAGGGGCTCAGCTTTGTATTTGGCCCCGCCTCTGCGTGTAGGTCGCCGGAGGGCGTCTGTTCTTCGCTCAGACAGGACGGGGTTAAAGGAGGCGCTGATTCGGGGGCTCTGGCTCACTCAGGCCAGGGGGAGGGAGGGGCACGGAGTGCGGGGTGAGCCTGCGGCGGCAGAGGCCTGCGTGATGTTGCACCAGCCTGAGGCGCGCCGTGCGTTCTCCCGGAGGAGTTGACCCTGGATCCCGGGACCCTGGCAGTGGCGGGCTGCACAGGCTCCCCAGAAGCGGGGTGTGGATAGTGACCTGTGCTCGCACACAGGCTTCTTGGTGGTGGCAGCAGCAGCCTTAGCGTCTCATGCCCGTCTTTGGGGTCTGTGCTTTTAGCCGCGGCTGGCGCCCGTCTCTGGAGCTCCTTTAAGCAGCGCTCTTAATCCCCTCTCCTCGAGCACCAGGAAACAAAGAGGTAAGAAAAAGTCTCTTGCCTTTTCGGCAGATCCAGACTTTTTCCCGGACTCCCTCCCAGCCAGCTGTGGCGCACTAACTCCCTGCAGGCTGTGTTCACGCCACCAACCCTAGTCCTCTCCCGGCGCTCCGACTGAAGCCCGAGCCTCAATTCCCAGCCCCGCCTGCCCCGGCGGGGGAGCCGACAAACGTCTCGGGCTGGTGAGTGCCGGTCGGCCCTGATCCTCTGTGCGGGAATCTCTCCGCTTTGCCCTCCGCACCCCTGTGGCTGCGCTGTCCTTCGTGGCCCCGAAGCTTTCCCCCTCCGCCATCCGCAGTCTCCGCCTGCGAAGGGGCTTCCTAGTGTGTGGAAACATTTTCTCCTTCACAGCTCCCTCCCACTGGTGCAGGTCCCATCCCTATTCTTTTGTCTCTGTTTATTCTTTTTTCTTTTGCCCTACCCAGGTATGTGGGGGGATTCTTGCCTTTTGGGAGGTCTGAGGTCTTCTGCCAGCATTCAGTAGGTGTTCTGTAGGAGCTGTTCCACGTGTAGATGTATTTCTGGTGTATCAGTGGGGAGGAAGGTGATCTCCGTGTCTTACTCTTCCGCCATCTTCCCGGAAGCCCTATTCACTACTTCTTATAAATACATCACTACATGTAAAATATAAGAATTTCCACTTACTTTGGATTTAATTTGCTTTTCTTTTTCTAGCTTTTTAAAGTGGAAGCTTAGATAACTGTTTCAAAGCCCATCTTCTTTGCTAATATAAGCATTGAAACCTATACATTCCCCTCAAAGAACTGCTTCAGCTGCATCTTGCAAAATTTCATATGCCTTATTTTCATAAGTATTCAGTTTTAAATATTTTAGAATTTCTATTTCTCATACACTTCTCTATGGTTGTCTTGCATATCTGTACATCTTGGATATAGAAGCATTGGCAGGATGTCTGAACAGCAATTAGCCTTAGAAAATAGAGATAGCATCTCTCTGCAGCAGAGGAAATGTTTGTTGTCTAATATAGTAAAAATAACTCCCTCTGAGGAAAAATTGGACAGGTTTGCTTGCAGGGTTTTCTAAGCTCAGGGTTCCTCAAGTATCACAGAAAATCACTGTGTGTATAGCATCCATTTGGGCTGTTCCACATTTCCCCCATGGGACTGGAAGGACAAGGGGTGCATAGGTGAATGGGAAGTTCATGCTGCTTGTTATTCCTTTGTCTCTAACTGAGGAGTATTGTGTCTTCTGCCAGCATGCATGAAACTGTGGCAGGCTAACTTGTTAGCTTGCAAGTAGGATAAAAGCTCAGACCCTTCACAGGTTTTGACAATTTCCCTTGAGATTCTTTCTTTGACTCATGCATTAGTTAGAAGTATTTGTTTAATTTCCAAATATTTGGTACATTTTTTTGATCTCTTAATCCTATTGATTTCTAATTTAATTCTTTTGTGGTTAGAGAACATACTGATATGATTTCAACCCTTTTAACCCATTGAGACATTTTATGTCCTAGCATATTGTATCCAAGTGAGTGTTTCATATGCACATAAACAAGATATATTTTGCAGTTTATGGTTGTCGTATTTATTGTTAATCAGTCAATTGTTAATTTGTTTAAATCTTCTGGTGTTTTATCAAGTTATATAATTGTCATATCAATTATAGAAAAAGTGTTAAATTCTCCAACCACGATCATGGATTTGTCTATTTTTCCCTTTAGTTCTGTCAGTATTTTTTTCATATACTTTGAAGGTCTATTAAGTGCATATATATTTAGGATATTATGTCTTCCTGATGAATTGACCATTTAATCATTGTGAAATGTCCTTCATTCTCTTTGGTAATTTTCTTTGTTTTGAGGTTACTTTGATAGGAATATAGTCACAACAATTTTCTCAGGTTTATTATTTGCATTGAATATCTGTTTACATCTTACCACTTACAAATAATCTGTGGTTTTGTGTATAAAGTATGTCACTTCTAGATAGAATAGGGTTGGATGTTGCATTTTATATCTTGTCTATTACTGCATTTTACTTGGAAGGTTCACTACATTTACATTAAATGTAATTACTGATATGGTTGGGTTTAAGTGTATCAGCTTGCTGTTTGCTTTTCTAGTTATTGCAACTGGTTTTGTATATTTGTTGTTCTTCCTTCTTTCCTTCATATGGATTAATCAAATATTTTCTAGTGTTTCATTTTATCTGTTGATATTTTAGCTGAAACCTCACTGTATGTTCTAAGTGTTAGTATATACATACTTATTGCAGTCTACTTAGAGTAAATATTGTACCCCTACCTATAAAACACAAGAACTTTCCAACAGTAAAACTCTATTCCTTTTTTATGGTCCTTTATGCTATTATGGCATATATTATGCATCTGTGCACATAATAAATGATATAATACAATGTTATTCTTTTTGGTTTAAACAGTCAATTATTTAAAAAATTAGTTTTAAAACTAACACACAGAATTGATACTTTTTCATACATTTTATTATGTTTTTAATTTTAAATTTTTGTACTGAGGTATAGTTGATGTATATTATATTAGTTACAGGGGTACAATATGGTGATTCATAATTTTTAAAGGTTATGCTCCATTTATAGTTATTATAAAATATTGGCTATAGTCCCTGTGTTGTACATTATATTCTTGTGGCTTATTTTATACACAATAGTTTGTACCTTTTAATCCCCTGCACCTATATTTTCCCTCTCCCCTTCCCTCCCCCAACTGGTAACCACTGATTTGTTTTCTATATCTGTGAGTCTGTTTCTTTTTTGTTATATTCACTATTTTGTTTTCTTTTTTAGATTCTACATATAAGTGATATCATATAGTATTTGTCTTTCTCTGTCTGACATTTCAATTAGCATAATATCCTCCAAGTCCATCCGTGTTGTTGCAAATGGTAAAATTTCATTCTTTTTTATGGCTGAGTAGTATTCTATTGCATATGTATACCACATTTTCTTTATCCATTCATCTGTTGATGGACTTAAGTTGCTTCCATATCTTGGCAACTGTAAATAATCCTGCTATGAAAATTGGGGTGCATGTATCTTTTTGAATGAGTGTTTTAGTTTTTTTTCAAATATATATCCAGGAGTGGAATTGCTGGGTCATATGGTAGCTCTATTTTTGTTTTTTTGAGAAACCTCCATCATGTTTTCCACAGTGCTGCACCAATTTACTTTCCCACCAACAGTGTAGGAGGGTTTCCCTTTACTAACATTTGTTATCTGTGTTCTTTTTGATGATAGCCATTCTGATATGTGTGAGGTGATATGTCATTGTGGTTTTAATTTGCATTTATCTGATGATTAAAGATGTTGAGCATCTTTTCATATGCCTGTTGGCTACCTGTATGTCTTTGGAAAAGTGTCTTCTCCCCATGTTTTTAACCAGGTTGTTTATTTTTTTGATGTTGAGTTGTGTGAGCTGTTAAAGTATTTTGGATTATTAACCCCTTATCTGTCATACCATTTGCAAATATGTTCTCCCATTCCGTAGGTTGTCTCTTTGTTTTGTTGATGGTTTCCTTTGCTGTGCAAAAGATTTTAAGTTTAGTTTTAGGTTTTATTTGCTTTCTTTTTGCTTTTATTTCCTTGCTTTAGGAGGCAAATCCAAAAAAATATTGCTATGATTTATTTCAAAGAGTGTTCTGTCTATGTTTTCTTCTAGGATTTTTATGGTTTCCAGTCTTATGTTTAGGTCTTCAATCGATTCTGCGTTATTTTTGTGTGTGGTGTTAGAGAATGTTGTAATTTCATTCTCTTACATGTAACTGTCCAGTTTTCCCAGCACTACTTATTGAAGAGACTGTATTTTCTCCATTGTATATTCTTGCCTCCTTTGGAATTGACACATTCTTTTGGTGTACAGATCTACCAGTGTTAACACCGCTGCAGATTTGTGTATCCATCACCATGGTCAAGATTCAAAATAGTTCCAAAAACTTTCCTTGTGTTGTTCCTTTACAGTCATACCCTCCCCATCCCTAACCCTTGGCAACTACTGATTTGTCTCTATCACTATAGTTTTGCCTTTTGGTGGCTATCCTATACATGAACTCTGTAGTATGTGACCTTTTGATACTGACTTCTTGCACTCAGCATTCAAATTGTTGCATGCATCAATAGTTTGTTACTTTTATTGCTAAGTAGTATTCAATTATATGAATGTGCCACAGTTTTCATATCCATTCATATTCACATAGAGGGCTCTGGGTATATGGGGGCCAAGCTAGGAGAAAGATCTGAGCATGAGGGGCAGTAATACACAAGCTTCATTAGGTGGTGCTTTAACAAGGTTGCATGAGATAGTCTCACAACATGAGATTGTCCAGAAGCTTACGGTGAGGGGCCACCATCTAGAAAGTGAGGAGGGCAAGAGAACTCCCAGGGGAGAAGGGGCCAGAGAGAGGACTTAACGTGTCTAGATAAAGTTGCTCAGCAGCATGGCAGGGAGTCTCTGAGTCAGAGAACCCAGAAGGGCTGGAGCAGCCTGGGCCTCATGAAGGGCACTGTCATATTAATCGTTAACATCCGTTGGGTGAGGTTTTGTAGGGTATTCAAAGCAGACTCTAAGAATTTGCTTGTTTGAGGTGTTTTTTTTTTTTTTTTTTTTTTTTTTTTTTGCGGTACGCGGGCCTCTCAGTGTTGTGGCCTCTCCCTTTGTGGAGCACAGGCTGCGGACGCGCCGGCTCAGCGGCCATGGCTCACGGGACCAGCCGCTCCGCGGCATGTGGAATCTTCCCGGACCAGGGCACGAACCCGTGTCCCCTGCATCGGCAGGCGGACTCTCAACCACTGCGCAACCAGGGAAGCCCTGTTTGAGGTATTTTTAAAATAATTGGATGTGTATACATTTGAGTTTGGTGCAGGTAGGCTTTTGAACTAACTGGTCTCAACCTTCAATAAGGAAATAAACAACCTAGGGCCCCAACCTTTTTGGCACCAGGGACCGGTTTCGTGGAAGACAGGTTTTCCACTGACTGGGGCAGGGGCATGGTTTCAGGATGATTCACGTGCATTACATTTATTGTGCACATTATTTCTATTATTGTTACATTGTAATATATAATGAAATAATTGTACAACTCACCATAATACAGAATCAGTGGGAGCCCTGAGCTTGTTTTCATTTGTCACTCACTGATAGGGTTTTGGTATGAGTCTGCAAGCAATTGATTTATTATGGTCTCTATTCAGTCAAACCTCTCTGCTAATGATTTTCTGTATTTGCAGCCACTCCCCAGTGCTAGCATCACTGCCTCAGCTCCACCTCAGATCATCAGGCATTAGATTCTCACAAGCAGTGCGCAACCTAGATCCCTTGCATGCATGCAGAGTTCACAGTAGGGGTTTGCGCTCCTATGAGAATCTAATGTGCCGCTGATCTGACAGGAGGTGGAGCTCAGGCGGTAATGCGAGTGATGGGGAGCAGCTGTAAATACAGATGAAGCTTTGCTCGCTCACCCGCCCACTGTTCACCTCCTGTTGTGTGGCATGGTTCCTAACAAGCCATGGACTAGTAGCGGTCCGTGGCCCGGGGGTTGGGGACCCCTGACCTAGGGGACAAAGTGCAGAGGCCATCTTTGGCTCATTTATATAACAATTCATCCATTGAAGGATATTTCCAGTTAGTAATTATGACTAGAGCTTCTATAAACATTTGTATACAGATTTTTGTATGAACATAAATTTCCATTTTTCTAGAGTAAATACCTAGCCATAGAATTGAAGAGTCATATGATAAATGTATGTTTAGCTCAACAAGAAACTGACAGACTGTTTTCCAGATTAGCTGTACCATTTTGCATTTCCGCAAGCAATATTTAAATATACTGATTGCTCTGTATCTTTGCATTACTTGGTGTTGTCATTATTTTTTATTTAACTATTTTAATAGGTTTGCAGTGGTACCTCATCATGGTTTTGACTTGCAATTCCTAATGGCTAATGACGTTGAACATCTTTTCACGTACTTGTTTGCCTTCCTTAAATCCTCTTTGGTATGGTGTTTGTTCAAGTTTTCACCAATTTTTAAATAGAGTTGTTTTCTTATTGATGAACTTTGAGATTTCTTTATATATTCTGGATATATGTTCTTGGTTGAACATGTAACTTGCAAATATTTCCCCCACTACTTAGCCTTTTTTTCCCATTCTCTTAATAGTATCCTTTTCAGAGTTAAAATATTTTTTTGAATTTTGAAGACGTTCAATCTGTCAAAAAAATGATTTTTCAGTGCAGGTATTTTGTAGCTCTGTTGTTAGGTTCATGCACATTTGGATATTTATGGCTTCTTGGTAAATTGACCCTTTTATGATTTTATAATGTCCCTCTATCGTTATATAAAGACTTGGTGATTTACTTTGATCTGAATTCTACCTTGTTTGATATTAATATACTCACTCCAGCTTTCTTTCTTTCTTTTTTTTTTTTTTGCAGTATGCGGGCCTCACTGTTGTGGCCTCTCCCATTGCGGAGGCTCCGGACGCGCAGGCTCAGCGGCCATGGCTCACGGGCCCAGCCGCTCCGCGGCATGTGGGGTCTTCCCGGACCGGGGCATGAACCCG
Organism: Delphinus delphis; assembly: GCF_949987515.2. Taxonomy (NCBI): domain Eukaryota; kingdom Metazoa; phylum Chordata; class Mammalia; order Artiodactyla; family Delphinidae; genus Delphinus; species Delphinus delphis. The sequence continues at coordinate 22,550,991 of NC_082702.1, read as the reverse complement.
TGTACCCTGCATCGGCAGGCAGACTCCCAACCACTGCGCCACCAGGGAAGCCCACTTTCTTTTGATTAGTGTTTGCTCTGTATATCTTTTTCCATTATTTAACTTTTAAAATTTATTTATTTTTGGCTGTGTTGTGTCTTCATTGCTGCATGTGGGCTTTCTCTAGTTGTGGCGAGTGGGGGTTTCTCTTTGTTGTGGAATGTGGGCTCTAGGTGCATGGGCTTCAGTAGTTGTGGCATGCAGGCTCAGTAGTTGTGGTGAATGGGATTAATTGCTCCATGGCATGTGGGATCTTCCCAGACCAGGGCTCACACCCGTGTCCCCTGCATTGGCAGGTGGATTCTTAACCACTGCACCACCAGGGAAGTTCTCCATTATTTAACTTTTAACGTACTGATGATATCATTATGTTTGAAGGAAGATCCTTATAGATAACATATAATTGGATTATATATTTTTAAAAAATGCATTCTGACAATCTGTCTTTTATTTGGTATGCTTAGATCATTTACCTTTAATGTAACTATTGATATGTTTGAATTTAGGTCTATCATTTTATTCTTTGTTTTTTGTTTGTTCCCTCTGTTTATCTTCCCTGTGTTTCCCCTTTCCTGTCTTCTTTTTGGTTATTTAAACAATTTTTATTCTATTTTTTGTATTGTATTTTTGACTATATGTTGTATTTTTTTTTAATGTGGTAGCTCTAGGGATTACAATATACGTTTAATTTTTCACAATCTATGTAGACTCAATATTTTAACACTTCATTTGGAATGTATAAATCTTACTACTATATAGGTCTCTTCACCTCCTTTATGTTGTAGTATTCTTATGTTTCTTGTGTTTCTACACTCTTTGAAAACTCCATTATAAAATGTTGTTTTATCTTCAACCATAAAACTTATTTTAGAGAACTCAAGAGAATATGTTACCCTACTTCTTCAGATATTTTCAATTTCTGTTGCTCTTCTTTATGCTCTTTGAAATTTCTTTCTGGTAACATTTTCTTTATGTCTGATGAACTTACTTTACCAATTCTCTTAGAGTAGATCTGCTGGCAATGAATTCTCTCAGTTTTCCTTCAACTGAGAATGTCTTTATTTCACCCTTTTTTGAGATATAATTCACATATCACAAAATTCACCTTTTAAAACCTTTTAAAAAATTTGGTGGTTTTTAGTGTGCTTACAAAGTTGTGCAACCACCACCACTGTCTGATTCTAGAACAGTTTTATTGCCCAAAATAAGCCCTGTACACATTAGCAGTCACTCCCCACTCCCCTCTGCCCCCAGCCCTTGGCAACTAGTAATCTACTTTCTGTCTGTATCAACTTGCCTATTCTGAATAGCTCATATAAATGAAATCATAGACCATGTAATCTTTTCTACCTGGCTTCTTTCACTTCACAAAATGTCTTTTACGTTCATCTATATTGTAGCATGTATCAGTATTTAATTACTTTTTATGGCTGAATAATATTTTATTGTACAGATGTAACACATTTTGTTTTGATCCGTTTATCAACTGATGGACAGTTGGGTTGTTTCTACTTTTTGGCTATTATGAATAATGCTGCTGTGAATATTCATGTACAGGTTTTTATGTGGCCATATGTTTTCAGTTCTCTTTCAGTTTTATGTGGACATATGTTTTATGTGGATATATGTTTTATGTGGACATATGTTTTCAGTTCTCTCTTGGGTATATATGTAGGAGTAGAATTACTGGGTCATATGGCAACTCTATGTTTAACATTTTGAGAACTGACAAACTGTTTTCCAAAGTAGCTGCAAAATTTTACATTCCTTCAAGCAATGTATGAATGATCAAATTCCCCACATTCACCAACATTTGTTATTGTCTGTCTTTTTTATTACAGCCAGACTAGCGGGTGTGAGTTGGTATCTCACTGTGGTTTTCATTTGCATTTCCTTAATGACTAACACTGCTGAGCATCTTTTCACATTCATCTTCATTTCTGAAGGATATTTTTCCTGGATATAGAATTGATGGTTAACAGTTCTCTTATTTCAGCCTTCATGAGATGAGATGAGAAATTCACTGTTGTTTGTATTGTTTTCCCTTTTTAAGTGATGCATCATTTTTCTCTGACTGCTTTAAGTATTTTTTCTTTGTCTCTAGTTTTCAAAGTTTAATTGTGATGTGTGTGTGTGTGTGTGTGTGTGTGTGTGTGTGTGTGCATCAGTTTGAGTTTTCACTGTTTGGGGTTCTCTTAGATTCCTGGATCTGCAGGTTTATGGGTTTTGTTTTTTGCCAATTGGGGGAATTTCTATTCATTATTTCTTTAAATATTTTTTTCTGCACTGAGTGCTACATCCTCTTCTTCTAAGACTTAGATAACAAATCCTAGACCTTTTATTTTTGTCCCTCATGTTCCTTAGACTCTGTGAGTTTTTAAAATCAATATTTTTTCTCTGTTGTTCAAACTAGATTCTATTGATCTAGCTTCAAATTCACAGATTCTTTTCTCTGTCATCTCCATTATGCTTTTGAACATATCCAATGAGTTTTAAATTTTCATGTATATATTAGTTCTAAAATTTCTATTAGGTTCTTTTTTGTTTCTTATATATTACTATATATGTTTTCTTTTATTTTTGATTGAGACTTTTGTATCTTTTTAAGAGTATTTGCCCTTACTAGTGTGATCATTATCAAAGTCTTTGTCAGATAAATTTAACTTCTGTGTTGGAACATTTCATTGTTGAGTGAGTTCCAACATCTCACTGTTGGCATCTGTTTATTGCCTTTTCCTATGTGATTTGAGATTTCCCTGGTTCTTCATATGTCCTATAATTTTATATTGTATCCTGGACATTTTGAATACCGTGTTATACAACAATGGCCTTGTTTATACGTTATGGAGGACATTGATCTTTTTGTTTTAGCAGGCAATCAACCTGATTGGGTTTTGGGTATAAATTCTGAATAGCCTTCTATGGGATGTGGTTTCAGTATTAGTTCCAAAGCTTTTGTAGTCTTATTAGGATTTGTCCCACATGTGTGCCACCCAGTGGCAGTCTGGGATATGGGGAGTGTTCTCTGTTAGTCTTGGTGGGCTGTTTAGAATCAGAATCATGCATGCGTAGCTTATGATCCCAGGAGTTCATAAACAACTTAATGACAGTTTCCCAAGCTCCTCCCACTCCACAATCTCTCTGGTACCTTTTAGTTCTCTGGGACACTCCTGTTTACTCCTCCAGCCAGAAATCTAGATTTTTATTTACCTTGCTTTCACACTCACTTTCTGAAACTATGTCCATGACTAAGGTCAACCAGTTGGGGAGAGAGAGGGAAAAAAAATAAGAGGGATATGCACCACCTTCTTGGGAATACAACTCTTCTGCTTGTGTAGGAAGGCTCTTCTTTCTCAGAGTTTCAAGTTCCTGAGAGTCCTGGCTGCAACGGCCTTCATACTAGGAGACACGTTTCCTTCCTTTGAGCCTGAACCAGGGGCTTTTCTTTGTGCTCTTTCTGTCCATCCTACTTCTACTTCTAGATTTCACATTGCCTTGAGTTTAGGCCAGGAGATACCAGAGAGAAAAATATTTATGAATGAAATATTGAATAAAAACTGAGACACTTAACACCTTATGTTAAACATGACTTTAGTAAAAATGCTTTAAAACTTTCATCATTGAGTATGATGGTACCGTAGCTTTTAAAGTAAATACTTTAATCAAGGCATTATTCCTAGTTTGCTCATAGTTAAGAGATGTTTTATCATGTGTATAGGCTGAATTCTATTGAATGCTTTTCTTTTAACCTATTGAGATAATGATATAATTTTCTTATTTGTTAATGTGGTGAGTTATTTTAATAGATTTTTTGAGTTGAGCCCTTTTGTATTCCTGGGATAAAGATACTCTTAAATTAGACATAGATGGGATGATAAAATTTATTCCAAATTTTACATAAAAATGAATGAACTAAACATGATGGTTAATTTTAAGTGTCAACTTGACTGGATCACAGAGTGCCCACATATTTGGCTAAACATTACATATTCTGAGTGTGTCTGTGAGAGTGTTTCCAAATGAAATTATCATTTGAATTGGCAGACTTAGTAAAGTAGTTTGTCCTTCCCACTGTGGGTGGGCATCACCCAACCACTGAAAGCCTAAACAGAACAAAATGGCAGAGGAAGGAAGAATTCAGTTCTTCCTGCCTGAGTGCTGAGCTGGGACATTGATGGCTTCCTGCCCTCAGCACTCCTAGTTCTCAGGACTTCAGACCTGAACTGGAATCTACATCATTGGTTCCCCTGGTTCTTATGTCTTTGTACTCAGACTGAATTACACTGCTAGCTTTCCTGGGTTTGGGTCTCCTCCTTGCAGATTGCAAATCGTGGGACTTCTCAGTCTCCGTAATTGTGTGAACCAATTCCTTATGCCTCTCTCTTTCTCTTTCTATATATGTAACAAAGAAGAACAAACCTGAAATACACATGACAGCCTATTCTCAAGGCTCTGCCTCCCAGGCTTAACCTTAAAGTTATAACACTCTTCATTCATATACAGACTAAAAAGTTGTGGAACAGAGAATATCATTTGTCATGTTGGAGGTTTACAGGAACATTGTGACCTGACCTATGTGGACAGGTGCAAGAACAAAGGAGTGAAAAAACCAAGAAGTTTGCAACAACCAGCCACGCTTCCTCCCCTCTTAGTGCAAAAGAAGCCTGGATTCTAACTGTAAGATGGTTCTTTGGGACACTAGTCCACCATCTTCTTGGTTTGCTGGATTTCTGAATAAAGTCTCTATTCCTTGCCCCAGCACCTTGTCTCTTGACTTATTAGCCTGTCATGTGGTGAGCAGTATGAGCTTCGACTAGGTGACACACACACACACAATTTGTTCTGTTTCTCTAGAGGATATTGACTAATACAGCCAGTATCACATTGGTGGTCTTGGTGTATTAATTTTTTTAGTTCAGAGGGTTTTACAATTATATTTTTCACAGCTTTCATTAGTTGTGTTTTTACTGGAGCTTTAAATACAAAATGTTGCTTTTAATATGAAACTCAAATCAAACCCTATCTTTTCCCTAAGATTGGTTAGAAGACATGAAACTGGGCTGCTCTTCATGTTGCTGGACATCTAACCAAGATAGGCAGCTGCCAATAAGGGACAAGGTCTTAAAAAGGCACCCAAGAGACCTCTGTTTTTGGCTATGACAGAATAACTAGTACTAAAGTTGCCCTCCCACCAAAAACTACTATAAAATTGGACAAAACATATGGAGCAAATGCTTTCAGGCACTGAACAACACAGAGTACATATGTAACCAAGCAGGACCCTATGGGGCATTCCTGGGACAGACCCCTCCCTCATATCCTCTGCTTTAGCTCCTCTCCGAAGTACCCAGATAATAGTATCTGATGATATTTCCTGAGTTTTTCCGATGCTAGAACCAGCACCAAATGGAAGAAATTAACTACTTGATAATCTGAGCACATAGACCCCAGACCTTCTGATGCCTAAGGATTGATCACCTTCAACAAATCAGAGAATTGTGCATGAGCTGATCACTTACCCTGGGATGCCCCTCCCCGATCTTGCCTTTAAAAATGCTTTGCCAAAACCCTTCATGATGGTCGGGGCCTTTTTGAGCACGAGCCGCCTGTGCTCCTTTCTTGGCCCAGCAAAAAACCTTTCTCTGCTTCAAACTCAGACGTTTCAGTTTGTTTGGACTCACTGTGCATTGAGCACACAGACTTGCATTTGGCAACACAGAAATGTGATCTTTGAGAGAAGGGAAACACACAAGTTGTGCACAAAGAGTGACCCAGCTTTCTTCCTCAGGGCCTTTCTTGCTGCAATACAGCAAAGTGGAGCCCAAGGAAAAGCAGTGATCTTAGCTGAGGATACAGAGATCAGAGTTCTGGACTATTGAAGTGCCTGAAATTTATAAGGGAAGGTACAAGAGAAGAGGGAGCTGAGCAGATTGGGGCCACGGAAGTTTAGGAATTTGTGACTCCTTGGCAGATGCTGGGCTCTTGGCAACAGGGACATTTAGTCCTATCTTTGCTGTCCTCTGAAGTTTCCCAACCAACCATCAGCTAAATTTTCTGGTCTTCCATGGGGCAGGCCATGCTGGGACCTTCCTTCTACCCTTCACAGAAGCCTTACTCAAGTTCTCCCCAGTCTGCTTAACCACACTGCCATCCAGTTCGTAGTGATGCTTCCTGAGAGGTGATCTTTGATGCTCTCATAGTCTTCCTGTTACGCTTTTTTTTTTTTTACCAAAATTATCTGAGCTATTAGTTTCCTTAATGAGACTTTGTCACCATCTTGCCTGAAAGAGCATCTCTCTGTCCACTTACCCTGTTTTGTCTTCATGGCACTTATCAATATCTGACATTGTATTATATGTTTACATAATTTTTTATTATCTATTTCCCTAAATAGAATTAAGTTCCACAAGTGTAGAGTTTTCGTTCTAGTACCTTGTGTTACAATACAGCCAAAACAGACATCCGGAACAAATAAATGTCCTTGTTGCTTAAGCCAGTTTTATTTGGATTTTTGGTTTCTTTCCATGAAAAGAGTAATCACTGATGCAATCAGCAAAAACTAGGCAGAGGAGACCCCGGCCTTCATGCAAAATGGTGGATGTAGATTTTGCGGGGAGGAGTCTCTTGTCTAATTCTACACACCAGATGTATTTAAACCTTAACTCTAACCTAGCTCTGAACTCTTTCTTCCTCTCTTCTCCCCCAACATGCTAGGATCATAGAATTTTAGAACTAAGAAGAAGTTGGAATGTATGGAGAATCACTTTCTTGTATGACAAATGATGAAACCAAAGTGTTGTGATTTCAGGTGGTATACCCAGAGTTTCATACCCAATGGCAAAACTGGGACTGCCCCTTCTACTATAGCACCTGGACTTGATACTCTTTCTACAGAAGTGATCTAGCTGAGTGTGTTTTGCTGCTAATTCTATACCAGACTCCTGCTATCAGCCTGATTGCTTTCTGAGCATATGAGAGAGAAAAGTATGTGAGACACAGAGTCTGCCTAGTAAGAATCTGACTTACATTTTCCAACAGGAGGTCAAGGACTGCTGGAGGGAAGACCACCACCTGGTGAGCCTTCTCTTTGACCTCTGTGTCCAACTGGTCTCTCTCATCCAGTTAATCAGTTATGTGGATGGGCACTCATGGCTTCAAATGGGATATTTCGAAGTTTCCTGACACCTCTTGAATTTCTTGGCATGAAGAATGAATTAGATTACTGGGATAATGAACCATTTAATGACTTGTGTGTTGATTTATCAGACAGTGCTGGAGAGGCCAATTTAAAAATACAAAGTCATAAGTCACCCAGTCAGGGTGTGTGGTAGGCTAGAGGCTTGGCTCCCGGCTGGGTATTGCTCTGTTAATCATGATGACGCCGGGCCTAGTAGGAAGTGCAAGGATGTACATGCTGGGCCCTCTTCCTCTGGTGAGGTCATTCATTTAAGCAACAATCATGTTTTTTTACCATGTGCTGGGTGCTGGGGAGAGAAAATAACCTAAAAAGTCAGAATGTCTCCTTCTCATTAGGCTAAGGGAGCCTAAGCTTGGATCTCCTGGGATTCTTGGGGAAGAGTAAAAGCCAGGGAAGGGGGAGCTACTTGTGCTACAGGCAGCTGGGAGCTGCCAATGGAAGTGTCTCTGTACTTTGCAGGCAAAGCAGTCCTGGCATCATCAAGACCCATGACTGACCTGGCTATGTCAGCCCCTTCCTCCACACTGAGAGATCCACATTCCACCAAGTGGTGCGAGCTCTTATTTTATAGTTGAAGGAACCACCTCTGAAATAAAAAGACAGGGAAATTCTTGAACTTAAGTAGTGTTAATATAGGTTCCATGCTCTTATTACGTGCATTGATGAGGCAGGTACTAGTCTAATTAATGATTAATGATAAAGAAACAGAGGCTCGAGAATTTATGAAAATCCCTGTTGGCCACACAGCTCAGAGGAGGTGGAACTAGATTTAACTATGACCACCTGACATGGGAAACTGGGACTTAACCACAATGTTGGCTGCCTCCCTTTCTAGAAAAGGACTTTCATTCAAAGAGAATAAGTCATATCTGCTTTTTTAACAGAAATAATGTTAAAGAAGCTGTGCTGGTAGCCCAGACCTGCTTTAAAAAAGAGAAACAGCCACAGCATTTCTAGTCAATGAATGAAAGGTGAGGCGTGAGCAACAAGAAAGCGTCAGCAAGGCCTGTGATGAGCCAGCCACTGTTAGACACTCCAAATGCATCATCTTCTTCTATGGGAGAGATTTTCCTTCTTTAAAAATGTGATACCCCTCCTTGATGAGCACACTCTCCCATCCCCACCCCTACTCTTCAATCTGGCTTCTCTCTGCAACACTGTGCATGTTGAGGGCCCCCAATTACTTCCATGCTGCTGCTGGCAATGCACACACTTCAGACGTAGTCTTATTTGATCTCTCAGCAGCTGTCAACAATAGGCCACTCATTTATTCGTGAAAAGTGATGTTCCCTTGACACCATTCTCATCTGATTCTCCTCATACCCCCTGGCCATCTCTTTCAGTCTCTTTCACTGGATCTTCTACTTTTTCCAGAACTCAAACTATTGCAGCTTTGTCCTGGGCTCTGTCTACACAATTGCTTTATGTCATCTCATGTAATTCTACAGCTTTCAATATCATACATGCTGATACTTTGTTTTTCTTTAGCTTTTTTTTTGCTTATTCCATCTTGAGTTGAATCCGTACTCTATTTTTGGTCTTTCTTGTACGCTAATAAATACAATTATAACCAAACCTGTCATTGAATATGCCTTTGGCCATATCCTACAGACTTTTATCTTTAGTACTCTCACTGTCATTTATTTCTAATTATTTGTAATGTCAGTTTTCATACTCACTTTAAACCAAGATTTATTTCCAAATGAAGTGTTTATGATATCTAGTTTTATTGAATCCTTTCAGTGAATGTGGCCTGTATCATTTTTGCCTTTTGGAAACTGGTGGTTTATTTCTTTGGTCTAATAAAAGTCCAGTTGGAAAAAATGTTCCACAAGTATGTGAAAAAAATATGCAGTCTGTTTACTGGGTGCAATTCATGTTAGCAATACAACCATACAGTTAATTGAATTAGACACAGGCAGTTCATATGAAAAGCATAAGAGAGATATTTAAGTAATTTTCTTATTTAAATCCTCCATGACCTAATCTTTTTTTTTGGGTCCACTTGGTATCCTAATCTCTTAGAGAAGTTTTTAAATCTCTCACCAAGACAGTGCTTGTCAATTTATCTCATATTTCCAAGAGTTTTAGCTTTATAAATATCAAAGTTTATGCTTCTCTGGTCATAAGGTTTATGACTATTATATTTTCTGTGGGGATTGTAATTTTTTTAATATAAAATATCTCCTTCCCATTTGACACTTTTCACCTTGAATTCTATTTTGACTGTTTTTAGTATTGCCATTCGTGCTTTCTTTTTGTTAGAGTTTTCCAGGTATATCTCTATATATTCTTTAATTTTCAACTTTTTTCTCTCTCTTTTTCCCTCTACTTTTAAAATTTAGGCCTGCTTTATTTTTTGGTAAGTAACATAGAAATGGATTTAAAATATTCCAATTCAGAAATCTCTCCTTAAAATGGAAATTAAATCCACACTTATTGTTATTAATGATTACTATCTTATTTTACTTAAAATACCTCCTGTTATTTGCTTTACTGTTTTTTGTTACTTTAATTATTTTAGTAGTTGGAAATTACATCTTATTCCTAATCTTTTAATGGTTGGCATTAAAGTATTTTTAAAATGACATAGTATTATACAAGAGTTTTATACATTTACCTAATACATGTGAACATAGATTTATTTTAATGTCCAGAATTAATCTCTACCTTTAGCCACCTTGAATGAACAAGACCTTTAGCACACTGTATACTCCCCCTCCCTCCTTCAACCCTAATACCCACAGTATTTTGAAATCATCTGGAATTTTAGTCTGTATTTTATTCACTTTTTTCTACATTATGCCCATGCTTTAAAAATTTCCATTCTTCTTAATTGCATTATGCCTCACAGTTTCATCATGGACAGCTACTTAGACTTAACAAGGAATGTTACTAATTTCCTTGCTCACTGCTGTGGCAGATTGTATTTTCAAAGATGCCACCACAGAGTCTCCCATCCACCATACTCTTCTTACAGTTAGACCCACATCCTCTCCTTGAACCTGGGTGTACCTTTGTGAATACCTTGATCAATGGAGCACAGTGGAAGTGATACGATGTGACTTCTCAGCTCAGAGCATAAAAAGGCGTTGCCCTTCTGCCATGTTGTCTGGAGAGGCTCACACTCGGAACCAAACTAGCCCATGTGGAGAGACCACATGGAGAGTCCATAAGTTTTGGCTGATGGCCCTACTGATGTCCCAGCCCATAGTTAGTATCAACCTGCAGACATCTGAGGGAAGATGGCTCCAGATGCTTCCAGCCCTTACCCGCTGAATCACCTTCAGCCTTTGAGTCTTCATCTGAGGCCCCAGACATTGAGGAACAGAGGTTAGCAATGTTTACTGTGCCCTATCCAAATTCCTGACCCACAGAATCTCTGAGCATAGTAAAATGGTTGCTTTCCACCTCTAAATTTGCATCCCTTGTCATGAAGCAATAGTAACTTGACAGAATAACACTGTTTCTTGTATCCCCAGTGTCTATATTTCTTGATTAACTTTATTATAATACACCCTCAAGTAATGTTTTTTTCAGAGATGATACATTGGTGATGAATTATATGAATTTTAATATGTATAATTTTTAACCTTAAACTTGATATTAGATATAGAATTCTAGGCTTAAAAAATTTCTGCTAAAAACTTTAAGGGAGTCGTGTCAGGATTTCCAGCATCCCATATTGCTAATGAGCAGTTTGATGGTAGTCAGATTTTTATTCCTTTTAAGGTAATATGAATTTTTATTTTTATAAAAGTTTTTGAGATTTTGGTCTCAGTCCTTGGATACTGGAATCACCAGAATATGTATCTTTTAAAGTTTTCTTCCTTTGGGGCATAGCTTCTCCAGGATTCTGGTTGGCCATCATTTCTGGGGAGATTCACAAGAGGAGATGAGTGAGACAAACTATAGTGTCCCCTGTTGGATTGCTGAGACCATTAGTAACACTCATCATCTACCTCTTCCACCACACTTTCGGAATTCCCCTATCTCTTGGTGACACTAGCATTTCTACTGGTTGAAATGGCTTGCCTGATGAGGACTGGGAGGGAGGTAACCAAGAACCTCATCCCTTCGAAGTCTGAGACGTGGTTTCCGTGTCTTTAACAGACCATGGTTGCTGTACTTGCACATTTACTGTTAAAACTGGATACGAGAATAACAAAAGATAGCCAAGTCTATCATCTGGATGCCAAAGATATTCGTCCCTGCCAGGGTTATGTAGCAGGAGTCCTGTCTCATGGTGGGCAGGGCCATCACCCTTGCCATCATAGTAACTGCTTCTGTGCTGGATGGTTTCTGGCAAGAGGAGCCCAAAGTAACCAGGCGGTAGCAGTAGCTTTAAGTTTAGTGGGACTCCGACTGTGTCTCCTTGGTGGAAGCATTTTCCCTATTATAGGAAACAGTACTTCTACACCCATGAGCCTAAAGCTGCATGGAAGAAAGCACAAACACCCAAGTGATGTTGAACAGGGACACTCTTACTTCCATTTTCCTGACCCATGTATCCTACATCTGGGAACATAGCATCATAGAATGGCCATGGGTTTAAAGTGTACACCACACTTTAAAGGATGACATTCTCTTTGCAGAGTGTCATCACTAAGCTGATTCCTCAGCTGTACCTTTAAGAAGCCATTCCATTGCTCTATCACCAAGCAGCTCCTTGTGACTGGGTGAGCCTGACAGTCTAGCAGATGATGGGAAGCTTTGGTTGTAAGGTCACTTAATGTCCCATGGTCAGATACTCTAAGAGGAATCAGTAGCAGGCCAGGAGGTCTTTTTAAGTGCTCCATGGTTCTCTTCTGTGGATGGCATTTCTTTGCTCTGGAACTACAAGGGTCTGCACTGAAGCTCTTCTAGGGCACACAACATCTTTTCCTACCACAGATACATTTAGTACCCTGGATTCTGCCAGGTGATGTGGCCCAAGCAGGGATGCTTATAGCACAGTCTAAAATTTCTGCAGATCTTTCTTGCTCTGGGTCACTCAAAACTAGTAGATTTCCATGTTATCCAATAAATGGGTCAAAGTAGTATTCCCAAGTATGGTTTATGTCATTCTAAAACCTTATTCTCTAGTTATTGTGCTTTGTTCCTAGTGGTTGAAGGTTCAACTTTCAATAGCTTGTCCTTTGCTTTTGAGGTGATATTCCAGAATGTCCCAGACCGCTGGACCACAGACAACCTCACCAACAGGCCCTTGGATTTTATCTCCTACCTTCTAGATCATGTATTTTAATGAAGTATCTAGAATATTTGCCCTCATTGCTCCAATAAGCAAGGTCCAATTAATATTATGTCATAGTTGGGGCCCAAGGCAGGCAACCTCAAAATATGCCTCAATGGCATATTGATTACTTTGAATTAAATTTACTTAAGAAATGGCCAATAAAAAAGGAACACTTTGACCTTCCTTTCTGTCTCCCTGGAAGCAGGAAATAAATCTCATATATGAAAGGTGGCTTCTCTGTACTGGGAGGTAGAAAGACATCCTTATCACTAGAGACAGGGAATTCAGGGCTGAGAAGACTATATAAATAAACCTTGTTACTTCTTTACTGATTTACTACCCAAGCCCAAATTTTGCTAAATTCTTTACTAATTAAGCACCCAAACCTAAGTTTCTTTGTCCTGTCATTTCCTCTCAAATATATTGTTTCTTTATCTAAAAAATATAAAAGCTGCTTACTTTGGCCACTTATTAGGTCTCATTTCTAGAGACTTCCATGTGCATGAATTAAAATGTGTTTCTTTTTCTCCTGTTAATCTGTCTGCATCAATTTATTATTATTCCAGCCACAAGAACTCAAGAGAAGTAGAGGGGGAAATTCCCCTCTCCTCCATCAGTATAGTGGGCCAATGTGATAATTTGTGGAATGTCCCTTCAGACTACGTTGCAACAGAAAGCAGGATTAGCATAGCCCTGTCTGGGGTAAGACTGTGAGTGTACTGGTGTCCATCCACAAGAATGCTAACTGCTTCTAAGCCTCCTTCATGATGGGTGTTGAAATAGTGCATTTGCCAAATCAATAACTATGTTCTACATATGTTATGTGTTAACATGTTCTAGTAAAGATACCATATCCAGCATAGTTATAACTAGGGCTGCTACTTGGTTAAATTTGTAATTGTTTACTGTCATCTGCTGTGACCCATTTTGTTTTTGTACGAGCCAGACTTGTGAGTTAAATGGAGACCATGACTTCTGTGTCCTTTAAATCTTTGAGAGTGACACTACTTTCCACCCTGCTCTTCAGGATGTGATATGTTGTTTTTTTATTTATTCTTCAGTCAAGAGTTTGGGGATGAGGGGCAATTTCAGGATCTTCTTCTTGGTCTTTCCTACTAGAATAGCTTTTATTCCATAAGTCAAGAGCCAATGCATGGTCTAAGCTACTGTTTGTGCTGTGTGCAGCCAGTGGTTCACTAGTCAGGCTAATGGTAAATTCAGGAATGAGGGCAATGACCACCATGTGGACCCACTGTGAGATAGAGTTGGACCAGGACTCCATTTAGTGCCTCATCCCCTATACCTCTACTCTGTATCACATGGAACATGATGGCATTTGGGGTTCTCAGATTCTGTACAGGTTGATGGCCACTCTGATGCTGCCCAAGCTGTGCAAGCAAGGCCAAGAAGCTCACCACAAAGTTATTCTGGGATTGCTCCTGCCCATGATTTAGGCTGTTGAGTTTCTACACCATTAAGCACAGCTAAGATGATGTTATCCTGGAAAAATTTCAGAACAGCCATTATATTCCTCTACCATGTCCATAACCTTTTAATTAACTCATATTTTAGTACTTTCTCTTTCTATATATCTATCTTCAGCTCCCTTTTTCTGTTTTTCTTTTTGTGAAACTGCTAATCATGTCAATCTTTTGGAGAACTCACAGAGTATAACCCTTGCCTTTATCTCTCTCTCTCTGTTTCTTTTGCTCTGTTTCTGTTCATTTGATAATGGTGTGGTATCTTGTTTCTCTCTGAGTCCTTGAAAATTAATCTAGTACTGGCCATATAGGGACTCTCTAGTGAAATTTGCTTGCTAGTGAATGGGTGTTTAATGAACACCTATTATTTACCATATACCCAGTGGTCACTGTGGAAGATACAGAAATGAATAATACGTGAGGAGCTCATAGTCCAGGGAAGGAAGTACAGGGCAGCCCGGAAAAGGGAATCTTCTATGGCTGCAGCTGTAGATCCCAGTTTAGAGTAAAACTCAATAGAGAAGACATGACTGCTCCTGAGCTTCAGTCTCTGAGCCAATATCCATCAGATCAAATGTGATGAACCACTGGGGCGAAAGGGGTCCCCAATAGCTTTTGCAACAGGTCCCACTTTCCCAACATGTGTCCCCAGCTCTGGGACTGGGATCCCCTGGACACCTCTCTGGGCAGCAGGTCAGTTAGTGCACGAGGGTAGCTGTCCTTCTCGTCCAGCAGCTCCAATAGCTGGGCAGTCAACCAGCTGTGGCAGATAGCAATTGCTCTTTAAAAGGCCTTAAGCTACCTTTGTGACCATTTTTAACACAATTCGAAACAGCACAACACATTTTTAAACAATTTTACTTAACAGTTCCTTTTCTGTATAGTCTTAAAAGAATGAACACTTTCTTTTTTCAAAAAAAAAATTGAGTGCTTGCTACTGAGAGAAAATGGAGAAAATGATGCAGCTTGACATTTGTTGCTAAGCCTAGGAGGTAGGAGGTGAGACACTCGGGCAAGTTCACTGCTAGTGCATAAAGCTAGGAGAGGAATTTATGTTCTTCCTTATTTCCCTCCCCCTCCTCTCAAGAAAAACATCAAAAAGGAAGAGGCAGTGTCACTCCTGTATTTAAAAATCCCCCAAGTGGCTTTCCATCATAATTGCAATGCGATCTAAACTCCTTCCAAGATCTCCTTCCTAGATCTGCTCCCTGCCTGTCTCTTTGACCTCATCTCCTAAACCTCCTTGGTCTCCCCTGCTCCTCTGGCCTTATTCCTTTTTCTGGAACAGCTGAGGGGTATGCTGGAACTGGCTCGTGTGTGTTGTTTCCCAACTATGTGTTCTCGTGTACTCCTGCTGCTCAAAGAGGTAGGAATATTTACACCAGGGAAATTGGCAAATGCTAGAAATCAGGAGCCCGCAGCTCCACCCTTGCACAATGAGCCAACTCCTTTTCCTCCTTTGGTCTTTTCTCAGATGTTTCCTCCACCTGGAATGACCTCCCCTCATTTTTGTGTCCAACTCCTTTTAGTCCTTCAGCTCATGTACATACCTCCTCTGAGAGGCCTTCCTTGATTACCCAATTCTAGAGAAGCCACTCATTCACTCATGATCATATATACTGTTTCAATCCTCTGAATATAATTATCAAAGTAACTCTAAAAATGTTAAAAACATAATTCTCATATAAATATTATGCATGTGCCATCATTATATTTAACTCATTCATGACTAGGCTAGTTGAAAAGAGGAATATGAGAAAGTGGGATTTTACAGTCAGTTCATCAGGGAAAAAAGAATTGCTAAGATAAAATTTCAAAATTAGATTAAAATTGGTTTTGTACTACAGGGGAATAAAATATGAAACTTTAGGGTTACTGCCTCTACTGGATGGAAGATGATTTATTGTACCTTAACAGTTTTATGAAATTGTAAAATGCCTGGGTCCTAATCAGTTGTTGAAATAGATGTCCCGTATTAAGTTCTGAATAATTTTTCTTACGTAAAAAGAACATATCAGCTAGTAATATGTCTTGTTTCTCTCGACGCACTTTTATACCTATCTACCATGTCTGCCTCCCAACAAGAGGCAGAAAAAGAAATAAGCTTCTGGGCATCTGAAACAGTGCCTGGGATAGAGCAGCACTGAATATACATCTGTTGGGTGACGACTGAGGCTTGGTGCCATGGGAGGAAGACCCAGGGGGGAAAGGCTGCAGTGCCAAGTGGCCAGGGAGGAGCTTTGTATAACAGGCCTGATCTGAAAGCTAACTGGGCTCCAGCACCCCTGGCAAGCCACATAGCCTTCCTCAGTCATTTTGGAAACTCCTTTCTCTAGCCTGGAATCAGGAGGGAGTGAGAGAGTGACCCCAACGTACTTAACTTCACTGTACCTTGTTTTCCTGTGCTATGAAATAGGGAAATGATAGTAACTTGAGATAAGATTTGGTGTAGAGATAATGATGCAAAATGCTTAGTGCAGGGCATGGTACATAGTAAGTTCTCATTACATGTTTGATATACATGTTTGATTTATATGGTATATATAGGAAGTAACAGTGGAAATTCAGTGGAGGGAGCAGTGCCATCCAGCATGTGGCTTGGGAAGGCTCTAGGGGGTGAGGTAGGATCTAGGTCTGGAAGAATGGGAAGAATGTCCAAAGGTGGAGGTGGAGGTGGTGGTGAGTAAGGGAATTCCCGGTAGAGGGGGAGCCGGAGAAATGAAACAGAGGTTGAAAGTGGACACCATAAAGGGGAGTTGTGAGACTGTCTGAACCTCAGCTCTGCAAATTGCTAGTTGTGTGACCTTGGTCGAGCGACTTAATCTTTCTGAACCTCAGTTTCTCCAACCATAAAATGGGGGTGACAAGGGTAAATGTAACTCCCTGGGGATGTTCTAAGGAATTAAGATGATACATGCAAAGTGCTGCAGAAGTGATAGTGATTGATCATTGAGAAATACTCATTTACCTTGTTTTATCCTGCCTGCAGAAAAGCTTGATTTGACTCAGAATATGTGTTAGAGTTTAATGGGTTTCTTCTCACTTTTCTATTGATAATATGTCTTTTTCCTAGTTTTTAAAAATTAATTAATTAATTTTTGGCTGCGTTGGGTCTTCGTTGCTGTGCATGGACATTCTCTAGTTGTGGCGAGTGGAGGCTACTCTTCGTTGCAGTGCGTGGACTTCTCATTGCGGTGGCTTCTCTTGCTGCGGAGCATGGGCCCTAGGCACACGGGCTTCAGTAATCGTGGCACATGGGCTCAGTAGTTGTAGCTCGTGGGCTCTAGAGCGCAGGCTCAGTAGTTGTGGCGCATGGGCTTAGTTGCTCCGCGGCATGTGGGATCTTCCTGGACCAGGGCTCGAACCCACGTCCCCTGCATTGGCAGGCGAATTCTTAACCACTTGTGCCACCAGGGAAGTCCTTTCATTTTTTTTTTTTATTGAGGAACCACGAATCAGGTTATTCTTAGTTCCGCATTCTTGCACTTATATCTACTTGAATTTCATTTACTGAAATTGAATTTGGACTGGAGAAATATTGTCAGGAAATAAAATGCCTGCTATGCCTCCACAGGAGGTGTTTTGATTTGATTTTGATCAGAGACAAGATACCTTGTGTGCTTCTCAGGAGTAACCTCCAAATCCCATATTTTGAGGAAATGAACCAACAGCTACAGAAGTGATTTGCTTCAGTCACCTGGCTGGGTTTGGGTGCAAACAAAAATACTAAGAAGTTGTAGAGAAATTGAGAACTTTTTGGTGGTGTTTATCCTCACAGAATGCTATTTGGGCAGTAGAACCAAAAGTCCAGTATCTAAAGAGGGCAACCCTGTAACATTTTCATTAACCAAAATTCCCAGGTACTGCCTGAGCCTGGAATTTTCTCCCAAAGCAGAGCCTGAGATGAGGGAGGGCTTTTGTGTGTTAGTCGTTTTCTGTGGGAAGTTATCCGAGGGATATGAGTGTGGGGACTAAGGAGAGCAAGACAGGGAAGAGAGAAATCTTTCTCAAATAGAGGGATTCTCAAATTGATTATTACTGTGGGCAACTGGGACTTAATCCTTCCGGGACCTTCTGAGGAACCATGCACATAGAATGTGCCTCAAAAGATCTATCCAGGGCCATAGGAGGGGAGTGTCACCCACCAGCAACTTGAGTCCCCCATTGTTTATGGTTGCCCTTGGGTGTTAAGACCTTCCTAAATTCAGGCTAAGGTGACCAACTTGTTCCAATTTTCCTGGGGCTGTCCCAATTTCCAAACTGAATATCCTGCATCCTACGAACCCCCTCAATCCTAGAAAAAGCTCGATGGTAGGTCACCCTGGTCCAAAATGGCCTGTGTGGGTTCCTGCAGAACTCAGTGGGTGTCAGACAGTGAACTACTTCCAGGGCAGAAAGCAAGAGGAACACAGTGCAGTGGAGATAAGAAGTCATCAGGCTACACCTTCCCAAAGTTGGTTGCAGCAGCAGTAGCTGGAGTAAAAAGTGGGCCATGTGGATGTGAGGTAGGCAAAAGAAGTACCCAGGACAGAGCCCACAGAGAGAGGAAGAGAGTCCTACCTGGAGGAGAAGGTGAAGCTACCCACCCACTCTCTGGCATGAGGTTGAAGGTATAACCCCACAGGGCAGACCGTGGACCAGGGGTAGGTACTCTAGGGGAGGGGATTTTTGACTCAAAATAAGGAAGAATATTGTAACAGTTTCCAAGTTATCAAAATGTCTTGATTGAAAAGATCATTTGCCCCAATTGTCTCATGAGAAACATGAAGCCTAGGACAGGAACCGATGTGTCCCATGTCACCCAGGGGGTTGGAGCAGGGCCAGGATTAGAACTTTAGCTACCTGACTAGCCTGAAGTCAGGAGATGTGAGAAAAAGAATCAGACTACGTCATGAGGGAGAAGGTTCCCTGTTACTGGAGTCCTTCAAGAGAGTCTAAACTTTTTGGCCTGGCTACTGTGGGAGAGGATTCATGCTCTGGGTGACCTTAAGCTGCCCCCTATCCCAGAATTTTGTGGTACAATGACACATCAGAGTGGAGTCTCCAAAAGTAAAATGTCATAAGAATAGTGAGGGGGAGGTAGATGAAGAGTTAGAATTAAATAGTGAAGATTCAAACACAGCAGGTGGCACAGCCCAATGCTTATTCCTTCCATTCTCTCTGCATTGACTGGATCAGTCTGTGCATGAAAAGTCTGAAGTGTGAGTGCATGTGTTTGTGTACATTTGTGTGCATGTTTGTATGTGTGAATGCATATGAATGACTCTGTGTACGTCTGTGTGCATGAAGGTGCAAGAGCAAGCACGCGTATGTCTATGCACGTTTGCACGTGCATTCATGTGTACGCAAGTGTAAGTTTGTGTGTAGAGGAAGGGAACAAAACGGAAGGGTTGAACTGGGCTCAGATAGCTAAAATGATTCAAGCTCCATCAAAGAAAAACTGAGTCATTTAATGTTGTAAATATTCAAGTCTAAAGGCATTTTCAAGATAAACCTGGGCCAAATGCCTGTTCACAGATCTTTTCAAAAGATGCAAATGAAACAAGCACTTCAATTCTGAATTTTCACAAAGTGGATTTCAGACTCAAGCCCTGAAAGCCCTTTTTCCGGCTGGGAAAGAAAGATTTTCTCTGCAGTGCTCAGCAGTTCTAACTGAAGCTTGCTCTGTCGTCTGGGCCATTGGATAGTGAGAAACTAGAGTTTGAAGGGTTGAGGGAATGGGCCAGGGGTAGAGACCCAGAGCAACCAGGTGTACAGGTTGGGGTTGGATTCACCCATTCATTTTCTTTGTGTGTGCCTTTCTCTACTCCTTAAGGAGTAGCAGGCATGTACCACACATGGGTGGCTCACTGTGTTACTCTTGAGGCATCAGTTCAGTTTCTGGGGAAAGAGCTCAGATGCTGGACTGACTACACTGCAGTTTCAAGTTCCAGAATTGTTACTTATGCTCTCCAGCCCTGGGCCTGTCTCAGCTTCGTGTTCTATCTGTAAAGTACGGATAAGAGCAGAATGCTCCTTGCTTGCTCCCCATGGGAGGTTAAGTGTGATCATGGAAAATAGAAGCTGTTTGTAATCTGTAAAGTGCTCTATTCAAAAATGCTTAGCTCATCCTGGTGGACACAGCAGCCCTCATTATTCTTCTCCCCACCCCCCACCCCCATTGGACTTTCAGTCCACACTATACACAATACAGTGTGGGATTTTGTGTTGTTTCCTGTGATAGTCTGTCTTCACAAATATTGGAAGAATCTTGAGGCTAGGGACAATCTCTTTTACTTAAAAAGACAAAACAAAACCCCTTCTTGTTCACTACCTAACTTGTTGATTAACTCTCCTTATTTATTTATTTTCAATTTATTATATTATTTATTTATTTTATTTATTTTTGTCTGCATCAGGTCTTTAGTTTTGGCACGTGGTATCTTTGTTGAGGCACGTGGGATCTTTTGTTGCGGCATGCGGGCTCCTTGTTGCCGCGCACGGGCTTCTCTCTAGTTGTGGTGTGCAGGTTTTTCTCTTCTCTAGTTGTGGTGCGCGGGGTCCAGAGTTCATGGGCTCTGTAGTTTGCAGAACGCAGACTCTCTAGTTGAGGCGAGGGACCTCAGTAGTTGTGGCATGCGGGCTTAGTTGCCCCGCGGCATGTGGGACCTTAGTTCCCTGACCAGGGATCGAACCCACGTCCCCTGTAAGGTGGATTCTTTACCACTGGACCACCAGGGAAGTCCCAACTCTCCTTATTTAAATATCGACATTTATGTTTTCAACATTTATATCATCCATTTATTTTCACGTGTTGCTAAGGGACACCAAAATTTCAAAAAAAAAGGGATATTTACTGACTTCTCTATCTTCTGTAAAAGCATCCATGAGAAGCAAACAGATGTTCTTCATAGGCTTCTGAATGCTTCAGACCTTCGGGGCAGTCACCCTCACCTTGCAGTGATTCCAGAGGCTGAGTCTCTCCAGAATGGGAATAAGGTTACCATCTTGGGAGAGGCCTTCCTGGATGATCTGAAGTTTTGGTGAGAAGGAGAGCGGCAAGCAGTTCCTAGAGAACTGAGAACTGTTTGGTGCAAGGAGAAGACGTAGTGACTGTTTTCTTTAGCAAGCCTCCTTAG
The DNA here is from genome assembly GCF_949987515.2 of Delphinus delphis. Lineage (NCBI taxonomy): Eukaryota > Metazoa > Chordata > Mammalia > Artiodactyla > Delphinidae > Delphinus > Delphinus delphis. Next base: position 22,529,919 of record NC_082702.1, on the reverse strand, counting down.
CATTTTTGGTAGGAAATTATACTGATTTGGAGCTAATTAATTTTATTCAGTTTTCATTTTCTTACTGCTTTCTTCAGAAATATCTCAAAGCTCTCTTTTACTTCATTTGCCATCAACACTAAATCATCATCCCCATGACAAAATCCAAGATAAGCAGATCATGGAGGTTACCTCATTGGTTTAGAATCCTGTGGTAATTGGGAATTTAATGACAAGCCCTAGAGAGTCCAATCTGTTGCTAATCCAGGGACACAGCCCGATACATACACACACACACACACACACACACACACACACACACACACACACAGAGAGAGAGAGAGACAGAGAGAAGGAGAAAGAGGGAGAGAGACCTTTTACAGCCCTCACAGCACGGATCACTGGGGCACTGGACAGTTTAACAATTCTTTTCAGTAGGGTTCTTATCACTCAGGGTTGTATTGTGAAGGTCCTGAAACTAAAGCACTGCATTAAGAAAAACGGAGTGGTGTGTTCTGTGGCCATCCTCCCCCCTCCTCAAATCCCTCACCCTCTTGCCTTTCTCCATTCTTCACTTTATCCCAGCTCTCACTTCCCCCACACTGCATTTGCATCTCTCAGCCTTGGGGAGGCTCACCTGAAGCTCAAGATAGGGTCAAGGTTGTCTATTGGGTACTGTACTCCATTTGTTAATTTAGAAAAAGTATTGTAGTTAAATTCTAATGTACTTATATTAAAACAGATCATTTATACTTGTATTAAAACAGCAGTATTCCTTCTATACTATTTGGTATAAGACGTTGCTCTTTAACCCTACACTTCTTTTTCTTGATTCTGTGCCTTTTTCTTCGTATCGTGCCCCTTTACCTGCTAACTCTGTCTACTCTCCGAGACTCAGTTTTGTTGTCACTTACTTCTGGAAGCCCCCTACTGATCTCTCTGGCAGCATCAGTCCTCCCATACTTCCTGGATGCATTGTTTTTATCACTCTAAGGCATGTCACTTCATGCCATATTATCTATTTATGGCCTGTCTCCTTCATGCTACTGCAAGGTCAGGGACTATGTCATATTTATCCCAGTGTCTCCAATCTTGCACAGGACTGGCCATATAATGGAGAGTCAGTGAATGTTCATTAGATTGATACTGATGTAGCATTCTCAAATACAAAATGATGATTCAAATCCACAAAGTAAGAATGCCATTTTTCTTCTCACAATAAGAGAATTATGAAACTGAATTTACTTTAGCAGAGCCTCTGCTAAAGGCGCTGGTGTTCCCGTCACCATCAAAGATGCAACTTTCCTTTATTCTCACACATGGGCTCATAGGGGCTTTACGATTCCGTCACGGCTCACAGCTCTGTGATTGCAAGATCCTCTCTCGCCTCCTGATTTCCCTCTAAGCCTACAGAGGATGACAGGAGGGGAGCTGCTTGTAGAGAGAGACAGACAGCTGGAAAACACACTATCCTTCCCCCTCATATCGCTCCACCTGGAAGCTAGATGGGGTGACTACTGCTATGTGGTGTGAAGGCATCATCTAACCTTTGATTTCACATCTAAGATCAGATTACTCAGGTTCATAATGACCGCAGCTGGCTCAGAGCCTCTGGGAAGCAGATGGCATTGGGGTGTTCCCTCTCCAGCCTGGGAGGTGTGCACTGCATCCAAAGCCTTGGTAAGGATGGGGGAGTCTTAGTCTGAGTTTCCCCAGAAGTAGACCCCAAGGCAAGGATTTGAGTGCAAGCAGTTTATTTGGGAAGTGAACCCAGGAAGCACTGATAAAGGAGGTGGCAGTGAGTCAGGGAAGGGAAGACAGCCAACAAGGGAGAGTTAATGAGTTTCCATGGTGGGCAGCAGGAGTTTAATCTTGTTGGGGACTCCGGGAGACAGGGTGGAACTTGCACCTCAGAGTGACCCTGTCAGATGGACGAAGGAGCTGGGGTCCGGTCATTGGCTGGCGATTGCTCCTGGGGAGCTTAATTCCCCGGCATTTCTGGTCTGCCACATATGTGGGCAGAACGGGCTCCAGTGTCAAGAGGAAACCCTCAGGCAAAGGAATTCAGTCTGGCCAGTGGAGGTTGGGCTGGTGGGCATGGAAGTGCTCTGTGCCATGGGGCCTCAGATGTTTGCTGCAGGCAGGGTGCAACAGCTCCTGGAGCCTAGCTGGCACAATGTCCTGTGCCAACCCTGGCTCCCAGTTGGAGGGTTGACAGGTTTGCTTGCTGGCAAGGTCACTTCCAGGCCCTTATGCAATTGTTACAAACAAACAGCTCCTTTTAATCTTAAATGGCAGACTGTCAGAATTTACGAGAGCAAGGCATTAAAATGTTCTTGAAAAGTTTTTGATAATCTAGCTTGTATTTGGTCAGTACTGACATTAGGGTTTAAAAATGTCTCAGAGGGCTTCCCTGGTGGCGCAGTGGTTGAGAGTCCGCCTGCCAATGCAGGGGACACGGGTTCGTGCCCCGGTCCAGGAAGATCCCACATGCCGCGGAGCGGCTGGGCCCGTGAGCCATGGCCGCTGAGCCTGCGCGTCCGGAGCCTGTACTCTGCAACGGGAGAGGCCACAACAGTGAGAGGCCCGCGTACGGCAAAAAAAAAAAAAAAAAAAAAAAAAAAGAAATATGTCTCAGAGCTCCTCAGTTGGTTTGATCTCTACCACTCCAATCTTCTGAAGAATAATTTAATAAATTGGTTATTATGAAAGCTCCACAATGAAATGCAACTGGATTGTGCAGTGCAGTGATGCAACTTCAAAGCGAAGGTGTTGCAGGAACCAGAGGTGTCAGAAGGCTGGCCAGTCTGCTCTCAGTTTAAAGCATTTGTCCCAAACATGGACTTTATTTATTAGAATAGCAATGAGGATTTATCAGGAATGCTAACAAAAGAGTTTTTGTGCTTTCCTTGCATATTATCCCTTCTTAATGATGAGTTTTGGGGGAATATTATACAAATGTTCAGTTGTAAAAGTTACTCCAGGAGAATGTTATACTTTTGCTTAATATTTAAGCATTTGCTAATCTTTGGGGACCAGAATTAACACTCAACACTAACTTTTTTTAAGAAAAAACTTCACATTTGCATTGCCCTTTATTAATCAGGTGAGACAATATCAGTCAAAAACACTTTGTAAACTGTGAAGTGCTCACTCTCATTCCTCAGGCTTTAAATCTTACCTGACAGTTCAGCCCAAGATACGAGTCAGGTTGAAGATCTGTCTGTGAAGGTTCTGGGTGAAGAAATACCAGCTTGGAGAGAGGACAGCAGCCAGGTGTGGGGAGTAACCTCCTTCCTGGTAGGGATGCTGAGGAGAAATGGTCCATACTTATGGTTTCATTGATCCTGGGGGTGCTCGCTAAGCACAGAGCCAAGGAAGCAGCTATATTTCAGAGGAAGTCATGTGTAATTACACCATTGCTCTTATGCTGTTTTATGGTAGCTAAGAATACTGTAATGTATTTTTAATCATGAGCACATGCCCACAGGACCTAGAGAGAGTGACTGAATTTGAAATTAAAAACAAAAATCTAATAAATAAATCCAACCAGATTTTTTTCAAACACGTTGTTACGCTGTGGTGGAGTGCTGGACAAATTGTTTTATTTCCCCTCTTTGCAAACTTGGTCCTCAAATTCTCTTCACTCTCATTATCTTGCATTTTGTCAATAATCATTTTCTTACAGCTCCTTCTGACAACCTCTGCAAATCTCACCACACAATTCCTTTTGGCCTTTGCATTTAAAGGTGACTGAAACAAATATGCAGCTCAGTGCAGCTCAGACCATGCTTGATTTCAAGATGAATCTTCCAAACTTCCTTCTTTCCTCCCTCCCTCCCTCCCTTCCTTCCTTCCTTTCTTCCTTCCTTCCTTCTTTCACATACTTATTAAACACCCTCTATGAGCTAGGCATTTAGGTCTGCCACTCTGCCTAAACACTCAAGAGCTTGCTGAATAAATAAAGATTTGTTGTCTGGCATATTTCTTCTGCCTCTTTGTAGAGAACATGGATTTGTTTGTCTGAAGTACAGGCCATTATTCTCATTTCTAAGTCTCTGTTCTGAGAGCATCAATATGGCAGTTTTCAGAATGAAAAAAAGAAGAAGCAGCAGGCCCTGTCAGTGATATTATACCTCTTAAATGACAAACCTGTAATTTGCAGAGGGAAAATGATTCCCTGAATGTATCTTATATCCTTGAGTTCCAAATTACAAAGTTCTCGCTGAAATTGGTTTCTGCCCAGGAGGAGATAAAGTCAGTCAAGAAGCTGGCTTTCTGATCAACACCTTGCTTCCACCGCAGAGCACGTGGCCCCAGCCCTGCCAGACCAAACAAGGAGCATTAGAGGCGATTTCCAGTTCTTGCTGGGACCTTCAGTGAACATTCCAAAGACAGGAGACAACAGTGGGCTATTGAGACAACAGTGGGCTATTGAGAGAGGTTATTAATATCTTATTTTGTTTTCAGCAGGGGTTACAAGGAAGCATTCGAGGGAACTTGCGTATGCTGGTGGTGGTAATGACACGGGGCCCAGCTTGCTTTGCTATGGCATTTAGTGAGACCCAGACACACCAGTGACCAGGACAAAGGCATTATCTTGTAAAATGAGAAGATGGCTATTGACTTGGATTAAAACTATTGAAACTGCTGATAAGCTTTGACTAATACTGAGTCTCTCAGTAACCTTCCTAAACATCACTCGTTCCTGTTGGAGGTTTTCTGTAAAGGAGATGGATGGACTGAGGCTTGCTGAGTCTCTTATTAGCATTTGGAAGGAATCACTCCCTCCAGGCACAGGTTCCTCTTCTTTCCAGTCTCCCTGCACTGTCCCTCAGTGCAGTGCCAAGAAGCCCTGAGAGCCCCCTGGGAGGAGAGGGAGACAGCTTCACCCCAACTCTACTGACAAGGAAAGTGATCTCAGAGAGATTCAGTGGCTCACTTCAGATCCCATCTGGTCTCTTGGGGCCATAATGGGCCCAGGAGCCCTGACTTGCTGTGCAGTTACTGCCCTTCTTGCCCCAGCACTCTGGGGACTGTCTAGGAAGCTCCTTTACAACTTTTATTTGGGAGTGGCGTGAGCACAAGCAACCTCCTCAAAGATTAAGAGTCTCTAAACTGCTGAATAACCTGGCCTCTTTGCTGTTTATTTAGTAAAGTCTGCCTTCTGAGAAGGCGAAGCTGAGAGCTAAGACGAGAGCAGGTGGTGCTAAGCTTTCCTCTGAGGCTGTTCCCTAACTTTAAAGCTATGAAATATTCAATGCTATTTTGAGAAATGACCTTTTTAAAATGAAAAAAAAATTTTAAGACCAGACTCTCTCTTCTTGTTGCTTTTTAAAAATTTATTTATTTATTTATTTATTATTTTTGGCTGCATTGGGTCTTTGTTGCAGTGCGTGGGCTTCTCATTGCGGTGGCCTCGCCTGTTGTGGAGCACGGGCTCTAGGCACGCAGGCCTCAGTAGTTGTGGCTTGCAGGCTTAGTTGCTCTGCAGCATGTTGGATCCTCCTGGACCAGGGTTCAAACCTGTGTCCCCTGCATTGGCAGGCGAGTTCCCAACCACTGCGCCACCAGGGAAGCCTCTTCTTGTTGCTTTTTAGATGAAGGAAAAACACTTAGGAATGCAGGCATGAGCTTGAACTTTGCAGTTTAGAAATGCTCTCAGAGAATAAAGACTTCCAATTTTAATGTTCCTTATGGCCTAGGAGAATTCTGAATTCTTCCTTGCCATCTTTGGTTTAGCAAAGTCACCAACTATTTCTACACACACACACACACACACACCCCTCTACCTACCTGTTCTTTTTTGAGGGGCAGGGCGCATCAGATGGGATCTTATTTCCCCGATCAGGGATTGAACCTGTGCCCCCTGCAGTGGAAGTGCAGACTCTTAACCACTGGACCACCAGGGAAGTCCCTACCTGCCTGTTCTTGATTTTAAAATCAGAGCATAATTTCCCTAGAGTATATTGACGGTCACATGGCATCCTGGCTGAGATGCTGCCTTGTGATGTGCGAGACATTGTTCTTCCTTCCAGTGGGATCACTTGCATCCCAAGGAAAGGTCAACTCTCGGGACTTTTCTTGTTTTCTTTTCTTTTCTGCCGAGTAGAACGTTCTACATTAAAGTTGGTTGAGCCACCTTTACCCTTCAATGTATCAAATATTTCCCTCCTCAGAATTATCTTCTATTACTTGACAGACCAGCTCTTGGTGGAAATGCTCCCTCTGGCCTTTTTAACCTGTTCTTTGAACGCACCAAGCCTATTCTTGTTTCAGGGCATTGACACATGCTGTTCCCTGGGCTCAGATCCCTTCTCTCAGATTCTCAAAAGCTGAATCCTTTGCATCCTTTGGTCTCAGTTGGCTCTAATACTCACTGTCTGAGAGATACTGTCTGTGACTGCCTGTGTCAGTTCAGGGCAGTAATAGAAAACTTAACTCAAACTGGCTTAAATAAGAAGGGAAATCTATTGGCTCACATACCAGGCAGCCCAGAGGCAGTGAGGGTTTCGGGGCTGGTTGACCCAGCAGTTTGATCATGGCATCAAGGCCCCAGATTTTCTCTAGCTTCTCTGCATCCACAGTGTCAGCTTCATCTCACTGCCCACCAGAATCACCTGGGAGCCTTAAATGATCACCCCCAGCTTCTCTCTAACCAGTTAAGTCAGAGTCTCTGTGAGTGAGGGCCTGGGCCAGTGGTTCCCAAACTTGGCTGCACATAGAAGTACCTGGGGACTCCTACTCCCAACAAACATTGTGATTTAATCTGCATGGGATGTGATGTGGGCATTCCCAGGTGATTCAGCCAAGTTTGGGAACCATTGGCCTAGGCACTGATACACACATACATGCATACATATATTTCTTAACGTCTTTATTGGAGTATAATTGCTTTACAGTGGTGTGTTAGTTTCTGCTTTATAACAAAGTGAATCAGCTACACATATACATATATCCCCATATTTCTTCCCTCTTGCATCTCCCTCCATCCCAGCCTCCCTATCCCACCCCTCTAGGTGGTCACAAAGCACCGAGCTGATCTCCCTGGGCTATGCGGTTGCTTCCCACTAACTATCGGTTTTACATTTGGTACATTTTACTTTTCAATTCTTTAACAGCTTCACTGAGATATAATTTACATGCCGGAAAATTCACTGATTTAAAGTGTTCAATTCCAAGAGTTTTAGTAATGTTTGCAGTGTTGCATAAGCATCACCATAATCTAATATTAGAACATTTTTATTATCTAAATAATAAATCTCTTAACTATTACTCCCCATACTCCTCTGCCCCTATTCTAGCCCTAGACAAACATTGATCTACTTTCTGTCTTAATAGATTTGCCTATTCTTGACATTTCATATAAATAGAATTATACAATACGCAGTCTTATGTGACTGACTTCTTTCACTTTGCATGTTTTTTAGGTTCATCCATGTTGTAGCATGTTATCAGTACTTTATTCCTTTATATTGCTGAATAATATTCAGCATATAGATATACCACATTTTATTTTTCTGTTCATCTATTGATGGGTATTTGAGTTTTTTTCACTTTGTGGCTATGAACAATGATGCTATGAACATTCATGTACAAGTCTTTGTGTGGATATATGATTTCATTTCTCTTGGGAAGATACCCAGGAATGAAATTTCTGGATCATCTGGTAACTCTATGTTTAACATTTTGAGGAATTGCCAAACTGTTTTCCAAAGCATCTGCACCATTTTACATTCTTACCAGTAATGTATGAGGATTCCATTTTCTGCACATCCTTTCCAACACTCGTTTTTGTCTGACTTTTTCATTATAGCCTGTCTAGTGGATGTGAAGTAGTATCTTATTGTGGTATGCGTTTCTTTAATGACTAATAATGTTGAGCATCTCTTATTGGCCACTTGTATATCTTCTTTGGAGAAATTCCTATTCAGATACTTTCCCTTTTTAAAATTTGTCTTCTTATTATTGAGTTGTAAGAGTTCTTTATATATTCTGGATACAAAGTCCCTTATCAGATATATGACTTGCAAATATTTTCTTCCATTCTGAGAGCTGTCTTTTCACTTTCTTGATGGAATCTTCTGTAGACAAAATAATTTTCATTTTGAAGAAGTACAATTTATCAAGTGTTTCTTTTATTGCTTTTGTTTTTGGTCTTGTTTCTAATAAATCATTAAACATTGGCATATTTTACAAAACTTTCCCCTGTGATTCTAATATAAAGCCAGGGTTAAGAAGTCTTGCCATAGACTGTTTATAGCTTTCCCAACTCTCATTACTCTCTCTCACATTGCCATAAAAACAATCAAACCCCGGTACTGAATATTGTCTGTGAAAACATCTTGTTTGTTTAGTAGTATCCTTGTTTATTTTCTGTCTTCTTCCATTAGAATGTCAGCTCCATAAAAACAAATACTTTGTGTGGTTTTCTGTTGTATTCCCAGCACAGGATCTAGCACGTGGAGGCCATCAGTAGAAAGAAAAAACATGAATGTGCCTAAGAGCTGATCTTCCCCTAGCCATCCTCTAGTACCATCCCACCCCAGCTGGCTCCTTGTCCTTTATTCCCAATTTCTGTTGTTGTTCTACCACCCTCTTCTTCACCCAAACCAGTGTCTGGGAGTTTTCCTCACCCTCCACCAAATCCTACTGCTTCCTTACAGAGAGAGTTGTAATTCTCCACATATTGCACTGCATTGCAATCACTCCTTTACTTTTCCATCTTCTCACCTTGCTGTGAGTTTCTTGCGGGCTGAGAGAGATGGAGTGCTCCTGGCTTTCTATCCTGAGCATTTCACCCAGCACTGAGCATAAGCAGGATCTTAACATGGCTGCTGAATTGAATCACATGCTAGGGATGTGGACTCTGGATCTGTGAATTAGACCCTGTAATCACGAGCCCTTTTAACTGCAGCCCCAGGACTGTTCTTTTGCTCTGATGAGAGTTGAGTGACTGATTCTCTGATGAGATGTCAGTGACTGTGAAGAGGTGGAGAACTGTATTAGGGCTGGAATTTTGATGTGGAGGGAAACCCTCCAGCGACTGAGAGAACTGTGCATCTCTGTAAAGAAAATATCAAATACTCTTCCAAAACATCTGGTGAACTTCTTTGAAGTGACAGCAAGATGTAAAAATTAGCACATGAATGAAGAATGTTCCAGTGATAAATGATCAAGATTAACCTCACCAGAAGGCTCAGTCTTCCTGCGACAATGGAAGAACAGGGTGGACGGGTAAACTGGAAAGGCCGGGGAGGGCGGGTGTAGGGGGAGGGGAGTCATGTGCCTTGGAAACTGCAGTATTTCAGCCTGTCAGGTTCCAAGTGGACCCTGGCAAAGATGAAAACAGCTGGCTCAGAATCAGAGGTCTGCTGCTCCCATTTTCTTTTCTTTTTTTTTTTTTTTTTTTTTTTGCGGTACGCGGGCCTGTCACTGTTGTGGCCTCTCCCGTTGTGGAGCACAGGCTCCGGACTCTCAGGCTCAGCTGCCATGGCTCATGGGCCCAGCCGCTCCGCGGCATGTGGGAACTTTCCGGACCGGGGCACGAACCCGTGTCCCCTGCATTGGCAGGCGGACTCTCAACCACTGCGCCACCAGGGAAGCCCCTGTTGCTCCCATTTTTAATGTGTTGCCTTGAGGAGACTCAATCCAACCTGAACCTCTTTTGGGCCTGAGGAAGCAGCAAGAGGCAAACTCACTGAGTCAGGTTTTTCTCTGGTGGTTTTTTTATTTTTTTGCGGTACGCGGGCCTCTCACTGCTGCGGCCTCACCCGTTGCGGAGCACAGGCTCAGGACGCGCAGGCTCAGCGGCCATGGCTCACGGGGCCAGCTGCTCCGTGGCATATGGGATCTTCCCAGACCAGAGCACGAACCCGTATCCCCTGCATCGGCAGGCGGACTCTCAACCACTGCGCCACCAGGGAAGCCCTCTCTGGTGGTTTTTAAAACACAGAGAAGGAGTTTATTTTGATCAGAATAAAGAAAACGATTGAACCAGGTAAACAAACTATTCTGCGTATGCGTAATTTCCACAATGTGATATTTAATTGTCACATTTTTCTCTCTACAACCAGGTCTGTGATCGTAGGATTGACTGGATGACTCTGTGAAGCTGAGGTAGGGGCATGGGATGGAGCAGCTGTGGTAATAAGCGTGTGTTTCTGCAGACACCCAGGGCTCTGTGCCGGATGGCTTCCATCCTTGGGACAGGCCAGAGGTGCTGGGAGTGAATGCAGCCCTCAGTCCATGATGGATGGGGTTTGGAGGATAAATACCCCGGCTCCCTCTGGGGACTGGAAGAGATGATGCTGAGGCACGTTCTACATGGTCTCACAGCATTTTCCAGTGACAGTGAACTCCAGTGGCCCACAGTTTGATGATATGCTCTTTATTGGCTGCCTTCTCTTCCCTGTCTCACTTCCATACTCCTGGGACTACTTCCCAGGCAATCCATGCCCTCAGTTGCCTGTGTCAGGATTTGCTTCCCGCCTAAGACAACAGTATAGTGGAAAATGCACTTTGGCCCTTTTCCCTTGTGTCTGATGGGTTTGTTCGCCATCTCCTGGGGCATGAGGACTGAGCTTCCCAGGCAGAAACCCAAAGTCTCTGAGCTGTATGAGTGCCCAAGGAGACAAGGACCGTGAAGTCGAGCCATGTAAAAATTAAATGAGCTTGCTTTCGACACCATCATTTGTCTCAGCAGGTTTCTTGAGTGAGCAGGGCCAAATGCTGTATGCAGCTTAGCTTCAAGGGTGACACCAGCCAGCAGACACTGCAGCTGTGCCTGTCTATGCAGATGTTGCCAGCGTCCATAGCTGAGCCTCTGTTTTATAATCCTTGCTGGCTCTTTCTGAGAGGAAGCAGATTTTTCTTATTGAGACACAAATAATGAGAGAGAAAAAAAGCTTTTTGATTTTATTCATTTCCCTTTGGGATTGTTGGGTCTTGGATTATGTTGCTTCTCCCTGGACCACCAGAAAGAAGATGTAGTAGAAAGGGCTTTTAGAGTTTAGTGCAGTCAAATAGTCTGATTTTTAAAGAGAAGATGGAAAATTGGATTTTTATGTGAAATCCCTTCATTTTAAAATGTTAGCTCCTTTCTCCTTCCTCCCTCCCTTCTGTTCTTCCTAAACTGTACAGGCCAAGACAGAATTACAACAAAACAAAACAAGTCTGTTGGTTGACTCAACACTTGAGTAACCAGTTTGTGACCTCTGACCTATCCAGATACGTGGGAACATTGTGGAACAGTGTAAGTGGAAAGTGAAAAATTGACCTCTGTGCAGTGAAGAAGTGTTTGCTGAGCTGTTTACTCCACGCCCATCACTGTGCCAAGCCCTGGGATTCAGGAGCGAATGAGAAACAGTCCTGGTGTGCTGAGGTCTCTCATCTAGTGGAAGAGATTTTTAATTTGGCTCAAGCAAAAAAAGGGAAGTTACTGGAAGGAACCTGTGAACCTGTGGCTCTCATGGAGCCCATGGGCAGCCAGGCCTCATGAGAACCTGGAATCAGGGTCTGGAAAATCAAGGCACTCTCTCTTGAACCCTCATAGTCTCCTAGTTCCTTTCTCTCTCTCTCCCCGACACACCGGCTTTCTCTGTCAGGCAGGCACGTGGACAGACATGGTCTCTCCATAACTCCTTACATCCCTCTTTTCTGATCAAGCCACAGACCAGATTGTCTCCGGATCCAAATGCCCAGGAGACAGCATTGGGTGGTGCCACTTCCTGGTCCAGTCACATTCAAACATGGCTTCTAGGGATATATCCCTTTGGGTTGATGGGGGCAAGTTTTCATAGAAAGGGGACACTGTCATCTAAAGGGGCCTCCTACAGGAGAACAAACACTTCATTCATTCAACAAAGCATTTTGAGGGCCAACCAGCTACCTGGTGTTAATCTAGCCTTTGCTGGAGAGAGAGTCACATAAACACATCCTTCCCTTTCTTCAGGGAGCTTACATTCTCTTGAGAGTAGAGAGACAAGAAAAGAAAGAATAAAGCAGCTTGACACAGTGGCAAGTATCATGAGGGACATGCAGCGGCTGTGCTGTAGAGAGTGATTGGGGAGGGGCTGTGGAGGGGGAGACCTGCAGCTGTGGAGGAAGGCCGGTCAGGACTGGCTCTCTGAGGAGCTGACATTTAATCTGAGATCTGACAGGTGAGAAGGAGCTGGAGTAATGCGGTCAGATTTACGCTTTAGACAGATGACCCTGGCAGGAGGAAAAAAAGGATTTTTCTCTCTACAACCTCAGGAAACAAAGCTCACTAATTCAACTTGCCAACAGGAAAGGATTTTAACAGGGTTGTATACCAAGGTGACCTTGTCATCTTCAATCAGCCCTGACTTATTTGCATCTTTGAGCAATAAAAATCCACTCTTACCTATGCAGTATTTTAGTTCATAACATATTTATTCTCCAAGAACTTCTTTGAGGTGGTCAGGGCAGAGCTCTGCCTCCGTTTCACAGGAGAGGAGATGGGGACTAAAAGAGACTGTGTCATTTACCTCAACCAGTAGGTGAGGAACTAAGACCTTTTCCCCGCCAGACCACTCTATCAAGTGCCTTGGGTCACATTACTCAGTAGGAAAGTGCCACTTCAGTCCAGAATCATGGTTTCCTCCTGTGATTCCTTGCAGTGGAATCAGTAAAAATGTGAGCCTGACTACTTTTCTTTTAATGTATCTCAGAGCTTAGCAATAAGACCCCAAAACCCTAACACTTTTCCCGCTAAAAAACCCTGCATGTCCAAACCTTGAAAAAAACTATTTTTTAAAAATACTTTTTTTCTCTCCAAGGCAACAGATTCTGATTCTATTGCTGCCATGTGTTATGTGCCTGCAAGCGTAAGAATGGCCTACATATCACCTTGTTTCCTGCACATCCTGGTTTGTGTGCAAAATGTCACTGAGCTATACTTCAGAATCAGTCAGAGAGCTTCTTGAAAATTCAGACCCCTGGGCCTCTCCCCAGACCTGGCAGGTTGGGGTCCTTGCGGGGAAAGGGAGGCTGCCTTGTGTAGGGTTTCCATGCAGAGCTAGGCGGGGCATCCAAAGGGCTCCATCCACAAAGGCTGCAGGTTGGTATATCTGTTTGAGCAATTTTCCACTAGATGGTAGTAAAGTTCCATCTAACTTCTGAAAGGATTTTTTTTTTTTTTTTTTTTTGAAAGGCGTTCTAACAAACGCTGCATTATTACCCCAATTTTCCAACCGACAGAGGCAAAATGTGCCTTGAGGAAGGGCGGGGGACTGTTTTCTGATTTGCACAAGGGTACCTTCTGGGCTAGTGGTTACTGCAGGCCTGTGTCTTAGGACAAAGTGCTGGTGAAAAGCCCCAAACCTATATTTCCAAGAGTGTGTCTTGAAGAACACAAGTTCCACAGGATTTTAATAGGTGTATAAACAAAGGCTCTGTGGGTCAAATATGCTTATGTCTGAGGAGTCTTACAGCAGAGACACAGACCCAGTTTGTTAAACCCAGGTTGGCCAGTGTGAAGCCATCAGAAAGGTAGCATTTCCAAAGTTACCCGACCATAACCAGTTCCTCAGGGGCCCTGGCACTGCCCAGAATTCTCTCTGGGAAACATTCTGTAAGGATTTGACCCTCGTGAACTGCTGTGAGGGAGTCACTGGGAAACTGTGTCTACAGACATTTTGCCCCCAGGAGGTTGAGTTTGAGACAGTGTCCTTTGAGATCCAACTCTCTTTAGTTCCCAAGTTCAGATAGAATTTGGATAGGGCATTCAGATAGGAAAAGCTAGCACCTTATCTGAGTCTGTTGATTCCTAAGTATTTTAGAGTGAGAAGTGGGAGTTCACACAGGGAAGGATCTACCTGGTACTCTTGGCTCCTAAGTTCTGATTGTCAGAGGTTGCAGACTGAGGGATACAGATATTCAGAAAGGAAAGGGGGCCACACTCCTCTAAAGGCCTAGTTTTTTTTGATGCTTAAAATAGAAGACTGGACAGATAGAAAAAACTGCTAATAAGATAGCTTCCAACCTTTCCACAGTCAGCATAAACAGAAGGCAGGGGTGAGTGGAATAACGAATCACGTACAAAGTCCTGAGAGGAGCCATTTCTCAGGTGCCTCCATCTGAGAAGGGGTCTGAGACACAGTGGGGGAGGAGGGAGGAGGGGAGGGAGAGGGAGAGGGATGGGGAGAGAGACATTCTTCCTGGAGCTTTTTATTTTCCAACTTGGAAGAGAAAGATCACAACTTTCTGTTCTAAGGGGCATCTGGAAGCCCGTCAGGGATGAAAGAAGCCACCTCAGGATAGGTACTCAGACTTCACAGCCAGAGGCAGAACAATTCTTACTCTGAAAAGCAGAAAACAGAGAAGTGGGGGCCCGGGTCCTTGGGCCAGTCTTGGAAGTCAAGGGGCTGGAGGATAGTTGTCAAAACCCAGCACACTGCAGGGAGGGAAATTAGAGACCCTGGTCCAAACAGAGTACTCTTTAATAGGAGGGCCTGTGAGTGCCTGTGAGCTGCAGGTCTGTCAGGCTGGCCCTGCTGCCTGCCTGCCCCTCTGTCAGGTCAGAGGGGTTTCCGCACAAAGAGTATCCATTGGTAAACCCTCTTCCTTTCGAAGCTGACTGTGAGTTAATCGTCTGGCCCTCACGCCGGTTTCTTATGAACAACAAGCACAAACCATATGTCACACATTTGAACAAATAAAGAGTGAAATTTTATCCATAGGACTGTTTGGGCGTAGAGGGGGCCCGAGCCTACCAAGTGTGTTGCAAATGACTGCTGGTCATTTTTGAGGTGATTTTTAAGACAGGTAGACAATTGTACAAATTTTAATAGCTGTGATTTATTTTAATGTGAATTAAAAATATATAAAGCCTATGACTTTTTTTTTTTTTTTTTTGCAGTACGCGGGCCTCTCACTATTGTGGCCTCTCCCGTTGCGGAGCACAGGCTCCGGACGCGCAGGCTCAGCGGCCATGGCTCACGGGCCCAGCTGCTCCGGGGCATGTGGGATCCTCCCGGACCGGGGCACGAACCAGTGTCCCCTGCATCGGCAGGCGGACTCTCAACCACTGCGCCACCAGGGAAGCCCCCATGACTTTTTAATAGAGTCATGAAACCTATGACTTTTTTCTCTTTCTTTTATAAAACTTATCACTTTTGAATTTAGCCAAATCTTAAAAAGTGGTCTGATTTAAAATCAGTTTAAAAATGTTTTAGGTAAATAATAATAGAGGGGATAGAAAGATCTGGACAAAATTGGGAAGGCGATTTGCAAGTGGCTGAAGTTTGGGAAACACTAGAGTGATTGGAAAAGCCTGAGAGTCCTAATGTGTGTTTCTCGTTAGCTGTGTGACCTTGGGCAAATGATTTAGCTCCTCTGTCAGCTGCCACAGTTGGGAAACACTAGAGACTATCAGATATTGATTTCCTGCCAAGAGACAAGCCCTGTTCTGTTTGGGGTCCCCAGGGAGTGTCTCAGAGATACCTACCATGGGGTTGCCCTTTCAGGGTTGATGGGGGGCAGGAACAGGAGGCCCTGATGTAGCCGTGCCACTGGTCTTCCCCAGCCATACAAACCCCAGCCCCTTCAGACGCGGCTTCTGAACACATCTAGGAGTTAGCGCTTCAGTGCCGCACATCCATTTATAGGCCGTTATTCTGGGGATGCGGCTTCCCTTCTTGGAGCTCCACCCTGGTGTGTGACCGTGCCTCCTACTCTTGTCTGTGAGATGACCCGTGACACCTCCATGAATAACAAGGTAAGAGTGGCCTTAGGAGGCTGTGGTTGTGTCCTGTCTCAACCGCCGTGACTCTGGGCCACGGAGTCAACGGCACTGACCGGCAGTGTCACCTGGGCGAGTGACCTACCCCTCTAAGGTTCACTTTCCAGAAGATAAAAACCCAAATTTTCCCTTCCCACTCGCAGTGGATGAGTGTGCTTGTGTTCCTGTGTGATCTTCAACACTGAATGTAGAATTTTAAAAATTTGCCAATTTGATATTATTTTACTTTTTGTTTATTTATACTAGAGCAGTTGTTTCTTTTCCCCACATGTGTTTGTCACTTTCATTTTCTTCTCTTCTGTGAATTATTTTTGTCCTTTGGCCCTTCCCTCCCCCCATTAGGATTACTAGTGTATTTCTTTTATTTTTTTTAAAATAGTGTATTTCTTTTTGTTTTGTAGCAACTCTTTAAAAAGTAATCTTTACTTAAAAAAGTTCTGCTTAACATTGCTTAGAAACATTTACAGAGAGAGAACGAGAGAGAGAGAGAGAGAGAGAGAGAGAGAGAGAGCCAGAGAAGCTGTTTTTTTTGTTTTGTTTTGTTTTGTTTTCCGGTACGCGGGCCTCTCACTGTTGTGGCCTCTCCCGTTGCGGAGCACAGGCTCCGGAAGTGCAGGCTGAGCGGCCGTGGGCCACGGGCCCAGCCGCTCTGCGGCATGTGGGATCCTCCCGGATGGGGGCATGAACCCGTGTCCCCTGCATCGGTAGGCGGACTCTCAACCACTGCGCCACCAGGGAAGCCCCAGAGAAGCAGTTTTAAAGTCCTTGTGTTCACTGGCTCTGTCATTTCTGAATCTGTTTTTTTTTTTAAGAGATCTTTTTAAATTTTATTTATTTGTTTTTGGCTGCGTTGGGTCTCTGTTGCTGTGCACAGGCTTTCTCTAGTTGTGGCAAGCAGGGGCTACTCTTTGTTGCAGTGCATGGGCTTCTCATTGCGGTGGCTTGCCTTTGTTGGGAGCACGGGCGCTAGGTGCACGGGCTTCAGTAGTTGTGGCACACGGGTTCAGTAGTTGTGGCTCACGGGCTTACTTGCCCTGCGGCATGTGGGATCTTTCCGGAGCAGGGATTAAACCTGTGTCCCCTGCATTGGCAGGCAGATTCTTAACCACTGAATCACCAAGGAAGTCCCTCTGAATCTGTTTTTATTAAATGATTTTTATTCTAATTATTCTAGTCATATTTTCTTTTTTCTTTGCCTGTCTAGTAGTTTTTCCTCCAACTTTTTATTATGAAAAAATTTAACATATACTCACCACCTGGATTCTACAGTTCACATTATATTATATTTGCTTTATCACATATCTATGTGAAATAATTTTTAAAATAATGCTGGACATTGTGAATTTTACGTTCCTGATTGCTGGATTTTGTTGTCTTTCTTCAGAGGATGTTTGATGTAGTCTTGGCAGTTAAGTTACTTAAGGACTACCTTGACCCTTTAGAGACTGGTGAAGCTTTGTTAGGTTGGGCTTAGAATAGCCTTTCCCTGGACTAGTTTATCTCTAGTACTAGTGCATGCCCCTCTTGGCTCCTAACTGAACACCCTGCATGTTCAGCAAAACTCTCCCCTCTTCCTGGTGAAGCCAGAACATCCCCCAGCCCAGGCTGAGTTCCCTTGACACTCTATGCCCAGCCTTGTGAGGTTTCTTCCTGCACAAGTGAAATTTAGTGTTTGGCAACAGACTAGAGGGCACCCCTATGCAGAGTTTTGGAATTCTTTGTGTAGCTTTGTCTTTCTAGTTCTCTGCCCTGCAAATTCCAGAAGGCTCAGCCTTCTCAAATTTAATGTCTGAAGAAAGCAGAAGGAATTAACTGAGAATTATTATATCCTATTTCAAAACTGTTGTATATAATTATGTACATTAAATTACAGAAATTATTCAGTGGAGTTCTGCTATCAGCATAAAGTTCCTCTTTACTAAGAGAATAGTGAAGACACTTGGCCTGGTATTGTTCACGTTTGTCTTAGTATGCTGTTTTGTTTAAGTTCTGCAGCTCTTCCTCTGTGTCTCTCATTCTTCTTATCTCTTATACCCTTTTTTTTTTTTTTTTGCGGTACACAGGCCTCTCACCGTTGTGACCTCTCCCGTTGTGGAGCACAGGCTCCGGACGCGCAGGCTCAGCGTCCATGGCTCACAGGCCCAGCTGCTCTGCGGCATGTGGGATCTTCCCAGACCGGGGCATGAACCCGTGTTCCCTGCATCGGCAGGCAGACTCTTAACCACTGTGCCACCAGGGAAGCTCATCTCTTATACTCTTAATTCTGAATGTCTCCTTATGTTAGGGCTTCTCTTTCCTTCTTTTCTTTAAAATTTTTTATAATAAAAAGCTGAAAGAAAACATATATATATATATATATATATAATGTATATATATGTTTTATATATAAATGTAGAGAGCATAGCATAACTACTCCCACAATTTCATCACCCATCTTCAACATTTATCAATAGTTGAAGGCTCTTACTCCTAATTACAGAGTACTGTCAGATTTTACATCTACAGTTCCTCTGAGGCAATAGTTGTTAACCTTCGCTGCATATTAGAATCACTGGGGAAGCTTTAAAAAAAACCTCTATTCCTAGGCCACATTAAAGACCAACTAAATCTGGACCTCTGGTGGTGGGACTCTGGAATTCTTAGTTTATAAATCTCCCCAGGGGATTCCAGTGTGCAGCCAATGTGGGGAGCCGCTACTCTATCATCTTATGATGGGTCTCCATCAGCTGCACCCCCAGGGAGGTCTTGCTGTCTTCCATTAGGGAATGGTGAGAGCTGTCAGCTGGCCCTTATCATGAGGGGTGGCAGAGTCTGGCTGTGCTTGTGGAAGGCTTAACTCAGCTCCGCTCTGTGACTGAGTACCTTCTGCTTAGGTGTCACTGGGTGCTATCCTCTATTGACGTGACGGGTGGGAGAAGGGGTTGTTCAGCCCTTTGTGGTGGGAACTGTTACTCCCAAATTAGATTTGGATTATGTTAGGGAGAAATCTAGAGCGTTTTTGATTAATGCAGTCAACAGCCTCTCCAGCAGCTTGGTGCTACTGACTTTTGGTCATTCCTTCATTTTGCTTTGAGTCTTAGAGTAACTGCGTGAGGTGTGTATCATTTCATAGATGGGAAACAAGGATGCATGGCATTAGAGAGCTGTGCTCAAGGTCATGTGCCTTGTTAGTAGGCCCCAATCCAATGCTAGTTCCCAGGGTTTTTCCCTCTTACCCCAGTGCTCTCCTCCTCGTGTGGAATATCTCTTCTGGACAGGTTATGAGCATGCTGTGGGTTCTGGGAGGGAACATGGAATATTACAGGGTAATCATAGTGCTCAGTGCAGGAATTTCATTCATGTGGCCATGAGTTCTCCTAACTCAGGGCTATCTCAGTGAAATACCTCTACTGCTAGTCATACCAGGCCTGGTGGGATTTAGGGAAAAATGTCAAATAAATTTAGAGAAAGAAGATGTCCGTATCAACATTGACAGGAGGGAGAAGCATGCTCACGCACTGCTGTGGGAGAGTAAATTCAGCCACTTTGGAAGGGAATTCGATGGTATCTGTTAAAATAAATGTGTAAGCTTCATGACGCAGCAATTTCATTTGTAGATATCCACTCTAGAAAAACACTCACCGGTGCCTGGGGTAGGAAATATAAGCAAGGCTTGTTTGTAATGAAAAATTTGAAACAAGTTAAATGTTTATTATTGTAGAATTACTAAGAACTTAATGTTAAATAAATAATGGCATAAAATTGCTGTGAAATACTATGCACAAGTTAACAATAATAAGTAGATTTATGTGCCCTCATATAGAAAGACGTCTAAGATAACGGTGTAGAGAAAAAAATGAAAGTTGTAGAAATGAAAGTACAACATAAAATCATTTACATAAAACAAAACAGGGCTTCCCTGGTGGCACAGAGTCCGCCTGCCGATGCAGGGGACATGGGTTCGTGCCCCAGTCCGGGACGATCCCGCATACCGCGGAGCGGCTGGGCCCGTGAGCCATGGATGCTGAGCCTGTGCGTCCGGAGCCTGTGCTCCGCAACAGGAGAGGCCACAGCAGTGAGAGGCCCGTGTACCGCAAAAAAAAAAAAAAAACAATAAAAAACAAAGGTGAAATAAAATAACATATATATGTAAATGCATTAGAGAACTTCTGGAAGGGAGATATATGTTAAATAGGTAACAGTAGCTGTTTCTGAAATAAAGAAAGGGGACTCATCTTGGGGGTGGGTAGTGAAAGGGTACTTAACTCAATGTTTACTATGACCTTAAAAATGAATGTTTTACATATCTAAATGACCATGAGTTACAGCTTCCTTGAAAAACAAGTGAATACCCATTAAGCCAGCCTGGTCTTTTATTCAGTGCAGCCTGTAAGGGCTATGACATTGCCTCTTGAGAAGTGAAATCCTTTGGTGACTTGGTGGAGCCTGTCTCATCTTTCCCCTTCCCAGACCCATTCTATGTTTAATTTGGTTCAAGGGCTATCAAGTCATACTTAAGGGGATCAGGAACAATCTTGTAATTGTCTTGATTTTACCAAAAAGTCAAGTGTGATTCAGGAGGCAGGTGGCACTTGACTTTTCCAGAGTGCTATTCACAGGGGTTCTTGGTTTGCTCCCCGTGCTCTCAGAAGGATGGGTGGGGAGCCACAACACGTTACGTACCTGTAGGCCAAGTTGTGCAATGAAGGAGTTGAGGTTCTTTTTGCAGTCTGGTGAAAACCAAGGTTGGGCTTATGACAGGGCCACCGGGAGAGCATCTTTTTAATTCTCATCATGTCATCCAGGCTACCACCTCTGTTCTCCCCTCCACCTAAAACACTCTCCCAGCTTCTTTCTGCTGAGCTACACAACTTCCAAGTCTCTGCTTAGTGTATTTACTCATTGATTTGAAAAGTATTTAAGCTTCTTGAGAGCAGAGAATCTTGTCTGTTGGGTAACTGAAGTGTTTTAAACACTTGTCATAGTACCTAGCACACTGAATAGTAAATGTCAGCAAACATTTACTTCATGAATGAATGAAATATTTATCAGATTCCCACTGTGCATTTGGGCTGTGCAATGGGGACACAGTGGTAATCACTCCCTGCCCTGGGGGCTCAGTATTATGTAAGAGCAATGCTGGTGCACAACCTGCTTCTTCAAAGAGAGGAAGGATGAGTAGAGTTTGCCATAAGACATGCTGGGAAAGGAATGCCAGCAGGAGGAAAAGCAAAAGTAAGGGCCTTCAGGAAAGTAGAAGAAATCATAGAAATATAAGTACCCAGGGATGGGAGGAGGGTGACAGGTAGCAGGAGGTGAAGGTGGAGACATGGGCAGGGATGGGTCATGCAGCCCTTGGAAGTCTTGAATTTTGAGTTTCCATAATGTATAATAAAAGGCCTAGTACAGGCCTGCCATATAGTAGACCCAAAATGAGATTTATTGTTGCATATAATTTTACTACTTTTAGAAACATTCCACTCTCACCTAATTTATTTCCACCCACAGTGACATCACCAGTTTTCAGCATCATCGTAGTCTCAATCATATCATGTTATTTTTTTGTCTGCCCAGCAGATTTTTCTTTGGAAATCCTCACACCTTACCACTCCATGTGATTTTGGTGGGCCTGTCAATCATATAGCTCGCTTTTCCCTTTTGGGGGTGGTTACAGCGTTCAAGACCGACCAAGAGTCCAGTTCAGTGTTCGTATTTGGGAGAAAGGGCAGGTGGCCCAGAGAGAGCAGTTCAGAACTTGTATGGGGAATTGACATAGCTGTGAGGGAGGAAAGGGTCTTTCTCTTCTCTATCATTACAATATCACAGAAGAGCTGATCCCAGCCAGGATCTGCCAGTTTTTCTCTTTGTTTCTCCTGTTTCTTCTCTGCTTCCTTCTGTGAGAGCTTCATGTTTGGGAAGGTTCTGTCTGTGGGGCAGCGGTGTCTTGGTGACATCGCTTGCATCTCTGGATCCAGTCATGCCTGAAGCATGAAATGGAACCACTGTATGTGTAGGAATACAATTCCTTGCTCTAATTTATTTTGTATATGTTGGTCTTTTCTCTCTAGATAGATGACACCTACTAGGCAAATTCCAAGCCCAACACTTTTTTTCGTTAATCACAGTGCCCAGGACACTGCTAAGTATACAGCAGGTGCTCAGTAAGTGCTGATTAACACAGTGCCCAGGTCCCTGAGTTTGGTAACAATATGATGGATTATTTCACTCCTGAATTAATCAGTGGGTCTGAGCAATTTGAAATGCAGGCTCATGTTTTAACTTCAGAGAAACTCCATGAACTGAAAAACTGCTCATTGGATTGAATGATTTGTTTGAAATACCATTTTTGCTACTTGCCAGGTAATAAGGTGAAAGTGAAGAAAACACAAGGATGTAATGAAGTTTTTCAGGAGAGCAGAGTGTGGGACCCCCATTTGGCATCGTGCTATGTGTAGGGTATTTCATATTTTCAATTCTTCCTGTCCTGGGGACACATTTGTGTTTCAGTCTCTCTAATATATTGGAGAGAATGAGACTTGGGGGAGGAGGAATTGATCACAGTGTTACAGTTCAGGAACATGCTAGTGGCCTCCTGAGCTGTGCTGAGGGATTCACTCCCCTTGTTCTGGCCTGGTTGTAGTTCTGTCAATGTCACTGGCTTTTGGCCCTCAGCCTTTTCTTTATTAGAAAATCCTGGGGAAGAGGGTCCTCCTTGCTACTGATGTTGATGATTTTTGTTTGTTTGTTGCATTGTATACATGAATCAAATTATTAGAATAAATCTAAGCAGATGGTTTTCATATATGCTGGAAAGACATTGAATGTCATCATGTAGGAAGTGAAAGGGCAGTGGATTTTAAATCTCACCACCCTCACCAAGCTATCTTCTTATAGGTGAAAACTAGGCCATCATTTCAAGTTGCCCTGAAGGGGTATAGAGCAGAAAGCCTGCACCGGCTGCCCAGGCAAACCTGCCAAACTGCACAGTGAATGGTGGGGCAGACGGAGTGGTGGGAAACCCTGTTGGCGGGGTCCGTTCAGCCCTTGGCAGCTCCCTTCACGGAGACCCCACCACAGGGGAGGGGCTCAATGGCCTTGTTGCTGCTGTTGCCACTTCACAACTTCTTCTCCTCTTCCTGCCCCTTTTCTTCCCCATCCCCTCCTGCGCTTTCTTTAGACAGGTACAGAGTTGAGTTAATCATACTCCTCAGTCCTTAGCACACTCTCACTGTTGGTTTGAGCAAGGCCCCTCTCTCATCTTGTACATTTGTTTTCCCTGATTCTCATCCCATTTCTATACCCTTGTCTCTCCTACTGCCCTAGGTACTCATCTTGTGCTTGGTATATGTTCTGGAGAATGTATATTTCCTTGTGAAATAGGTAGAGTTCTGGGGTGTGTTTTAATTTCATGACTGGGCTTGTGTTCTAGAGCCTCTCTACTCAAAGTGTGGTCCTCGGCCCAACAGTATCACCTGGAGATTAATAGGAACACAGAATCTCAGGCCCTGCCCCACACTTGCTGAATCAGACTCTGTGTTTTAACGAGATACTAGTGATTCGCCTGTACATTCAAGTTGGAGAAGCTCTGATCTAGCTCTGATTCTGATTTTTCCTTTTTCTACTCAATAATATAAGCTCTATCTGTGTTGCTCTATGTCCATCCAGTTTGTTGCTTCTAATCGCTTCATTTTTGTGATATTCATTCACATTATTTTCTTCTCCATTCCCCCAGTGATGGACATCTTCTTTGGTTGCCATGGTTATATTAAGTGACCCTAGAGATAGGGCCTTGCAGGCTGGAATTGCCTCTCACCAGAGGAAATAGAAAGTTGGGAGCTGTGGAAGGGGCATAAACTGGAAGGACAGAGCAAGGGAGGAGTGAAAAGAGAGGCGCAGAGGTGAGAGAAAGAAGTTTCCGGTTCCTTCCTGAGCCCTGGCTGCCAGGGGGGTCCTTGATGTACTTTCATTCCCTTAAAATGCACTCTTCCTTTTTGTTTATTTGAAAATGTTGCCTTTTTAAATTGTGATAAATATACATAGCATAAAACTTACAACTTTAACCATTTTAAGTGTATAATGCAGATTCCCCTGGTGGCTCAGTGGTTGAAAATATGCCTGCCAATGCAAGGGACACGGGTTCGAGCCCTGGTCTGGGAGGATCCCACATGCCGTGGAGCAACTAGGCCCGTGAGCCACAACTACTGAGCCTGCGTGTCTGGAGCTTGTGCTCCGCAACAAGAGAGGCCATGACAGTGAGAGGCCTGCGCACCGCAATGAAGAGTGGCCCCTGCTCGCCGCAACTAGGGAAAGCCCTCACACAGAAACGAAGACCCAACATAGCCAAAAATAATTAAAAAAAAAAAAAAAGAGAGAATCCACGTGCCAATGCAGGGGACACAGGTTCAAGCCCTGCTCCAGGAAGTTCCCACATGCCGCGGAGTAACTAAGCCCACGAGCCACAACTATTGAGCCCATGCACAGCAACTGCTGAAGCCCATGCACCTAGAGCCTGTGCTCCGCAATAAGAGAAGCCACTGCAGGGCTTCCCTGGTGGCGCAGTGGTTGAGAGTCTGCCTGCCAATGCAGGGGACACGGGTTCGTGCCCCGGTCCAGGAGGATCCCACATGCCGCGGAGCAGCTGGGCCCGTGAGCCATGGCCACTGAGCCTGTGCGTCTGGAGCCTGTGCTCCACAACGGGAGAGGCCACAACAGTGAGAGGCCTGCGTACCGCAAAAAAAAAAAAGAGAAGCCACTGCAATGAGAAGCCCATGCACCGCAACAAAGAGTAGCCCCCGCTCGCCGCAACTAGAGAAAGCCTGCACACAGCAACGAAGACCCAACACAGCCAAAAAAAAAAAAAAAATTTAAGTGTATAATGCAGTGACATTACATTCACTCTGCTGGATAACCATCACCACCACCATCTCCAGAACTTTTTCATCATCCCAAAATGAAATTTTGTACCTCTTCCCCTTTTCTGAGGTTAGCTTGAGTTGGTTTTTATTCCATGTAAACCACAGACCATAAATAAAACACTAGGTATAGTCCTTGGTCTGTCACCAACTCATAATGTGCTCCGAGACAATTCTGTGGGATAGAAATTACTAATCTGTGGAACTAAGAAACGTATGATTGGATCAGGAATTTTAGCACTCATGGGCGTCAGGTGGCACAGGAAGTCTTTGAAATCAGATGGAGCATTTGGTTTATTAGGACATATATTGTGGGAGGGGACCAATAGCTTTCATCAGCCTGTCAAAGGGTTTCAAGAGCAAAGAACAGTTACTAATTGGTGGGTTCGATGATCTCTTCCTTTTCTTTCTTTTTTTTTTTGCGGTACGCAGGCCTCTCAGTGTTGTGGCCTCTCCCGTTGTGGAGCACAGGCTCTGGACTCTCAGGTTCAGCGGCCATGGCTCACGGGCCTAGCTGCTCCGCGGCATGTGGCATCTTCCCCAAGCGGGGCACGAACCTGTGTCCCCTGCATTGGCAGGCAAACTCTCAACCACTGTGCCACCAGGGAAGCCCTGATCTCTTCCTTTTCGTGAAATTAGCCCTAGGGATACACTGCTACTTAAAACACAGTCCCTCCTTCAGTGAGTGCAGTTTTCCGAGGAGAAGACTGTGGGTGGTGGGCTGGGAACTGGGAAGTGAAGGCCACTGGGGAAGTCAGTCTGGCCAGAGGGGGCCACCTTTGGGCTCTGTCAGAAGACCAGTCCTGTTTTCAGCAAAGGCCCTGAGAAATTGAAACAGAGGGCTGAGTCATGTCCAGGGGACTTTCTTCCAGGTGAGCAGTGGGGTTCATCTCCAGCCGGTCCTCTTGCATCTAGGACCTCTCTGAAGCTCTGGGAATTAAATGAGGAAATCCATGTACAACACTTAACAGCATCTTGTGCATGGAATGTACTTAATAAACGTGAGCTATCATCATCAGGAGGCAGTGCCAAGGTCGGGAAAGTGAAGCTTTTCCGTGTTTGGCATACTCTTGAAGATCAGATGTCATGAGTTGGTGGACGACTAGATGAATGTCCGTGGCCAGCTGATGTGTTTTGTTTGGCCCAAAAGATTAAAAAAAAAAGTACATTTGTTGTCAACAAAGAAAAATGAGGAGATTTTGCAGATAAGTCCTGACTTTCAAAAAACTTTTAAAGCTTTTCGAAAACAATCAGCAGATCCGACAACACTTGGCTGGAGCTGAGCACCTGTGACCTCCGGATGTGTCCTCTCCTCTTGCCATGGCCTGAGCACTTTTCACGGCCTCTGCTGGGCTTGTTCTGCCATTAATGTCACTGACCTGGCTCTGTGGGCTTTGCGGTTTAGGAGTTCTGTTTTAAAGTGCTGTCTCCAGTTTGGGTCTAGGATATGAAGGCGTTGGAAGGAGCCTTGAGGAAGCAATGGCTGGAAGGATAGAGACTTTTAAATTTAATTGAATATTTTGAAAGAAACTTTGTTGTTTTCTTAGATATAAGAAAATTCAGTAACCAGGCCTTGGCCTCTTGTCTTTCTTCCTGGGCAGAGCAGCCCCAGTTATAGCTCAGCTGCCGTGTGTCACAAAGCCCTGGCTGCCGCCTCTGCTGCCACCACCAGCTCTGCGGGCCAGGGGCCTCCGTGCATGGTGCCATGTGGTAGGAGAAACGGCTGCACCTGCGCACCAGCTGTGCCAAGCCCATGGAGGCCCGCCTTTCCGGTGGCTGCAGGAGAAGCTGGGTAATGAGACCTGCCACTGTGGGGAGTCGGAGCTGACTGACCAGTAGAGGCAGAGAGAATCAGCAGACAGCGAGGCGCTGTGCTGAGATGCAGCGTCACATGGCCTCTGGAGACCCTGAGTGACTGAGCAATCAGTGGCATTTTGCTGTGGGGTTGTGACAGCTTGGAATCACACCACCTAGTGTTTTTCCTTTTTCCCTGCCTCGCCCTGACTTCCGCATTCTTGCTTTTTGGGACTCCACCTCCAGTAAAGCTTTATAGGATATAAGCTTTTCTGCTTTCTAGGGAAACTGGAATAGTGTATGCTCATCTTAGGCAACATGTAAAATTCTGAAAAACATAAATACTAAAATAACCCACCCCTAATTCTTCTGCCCAATGATAACCATGGTGAATATGTTTTTGAGGCAGCTTCTTTTCCTCCTCCCTGCTCCTTTCCTCCCCTCTCTTCTCTCACTGTCTCTGTCATTTAAGCAGGTGAGAAAAGAGAACTGAGGCAGGAAGAAATGACTTGAAAACGTGTGGCTGAGAGAGGATTAAGATATTAAGGTACTTATTGTAAGGAAGGAGCTTTTATAATGAATAAAAGGAATAAAAGGACAATAAGTTAAATAGAAAAATCAGAGAGATTAGAGGCATAAAACAACTCCAAGATGGCCAGAAGAGTTCTGCACTGGAGTGAACTCCCAGGAAGGAAGCCTGTGCAATCTTCACTGACGGAAGAAAGTGTGGGCTGCGGGGACAGAAGACAAAGACCCTGGCATGAAGTTGCTCAAGGCAGCACTTTTCTGGCAGAAGAGAAACTAGCTAGAGAAAAACTGGCTAAGAAGACAAGCACTTGATGGAAAAATAGAAAGAGAAATCAGAGAAGGGGAAATAATGTAAATTGAGTTTATTGTGTTTACCAAAAAACTCATATATGACTAATTGTACTTTGAATTTTCATAAGAGGTTGTTTGGCAGCGGAGAAAAGGAATTGAAAATAAATATGTATGATATGTAAATACATTTATAATAAGACACCTGTGAGTGTCAAATGATGCCATAGGTCTGAGAGCGTAAAGTGCTCTATAAGGTGTAAGTAATAGTAGTTACACAACTCAACTAGGCTAATAGTTCCTCATTGGTATTGCCTGCTAGTTATTTCTGGAAGGGACTCAGGATGGATGGCAATAAAAGTTTTGGGGAAGGTATTTTTGATTGACCCCAAAATGATTTCTCTGCAAAATTCAAGTGTGGTGAGCAATAATGTAGAATTTATTCTCCTCAGGAGAACTCTATAGATTTTCATATCCCATTTACATCAATAACAAGATAATTTGTCTTGATTACAGAGTGTACTGAAGGAAGTAATTGTCATGTGCTGCTTATTATAGTGCCTCCAAATAAATTAAAAACTCCAAAGATATAGAGGCATGCTTAATAAACCAGCCATAGGGCATGCTTAATAGCGTCTGTTTCGATAATCAATAGTAAATGATCCATGAGTTAGAAATGCTCTCTTAGAGGGATCATGATGGTTTTTATTCCTTTCCTTTCCAGCTCATTAACAATCAGCTTTTAAA
The DNA here is from genome assembly GCF_949987515.2 of Delphinus delphis. NCBI lineage: Eukaryota > Metazoa > Chordata > Mammalia > Artiodactyla > Delphinidae > Delphinus > Delphinus delphis. The sequence continues at coordinate 22,501,929 of NC_082702.1, read as the reverse complement.
AACACGTCTGAACCTGGGCAGCACTTTGCCTAGAAGGGGCTGCATCTGTGAGTCTGAGCCCTGGGTGCTGACCGCTGGGCCTGGGGTGGGGCCCTCTTGCTGTCTCAGAGGCTCACAGCGGTGGCCCCTGAACCAGAGCCAGTCCTCAAGTGCAAATGCACACTTTGCACAGATTTTAAAAAATCTGAATTCATGGCCAGTATTTAAAACTCAGGAGATTTCACATGAGAAAACAGACTTCTGGTTTCTCTTTAAAAATCAGAAAAACTGGACATACTAGGTCTGATTCTTCTACGACAGAGCCTGCTGAGGCTGACGGTGACTGTCTCTCTTCTAGATGGTGATGAATTCTGCAGTGAACCTGCTCCATGTCCCACCTGCTACTCATTTTTTTCCATCTTCCTGGCCTCTGTAGGCATTTGAACTTGGGACTACTACTCCATCTCCCATCAGCTTTTACCCTTTACATCCCCACTGTTATGGGATGCATTGTATCACCTCCAAAATTCACAGGTTGAAGTTCTAATGTCTAGTACCTGAGAATGTGACTGTATTGGGAGATAAAGCCTTTAAAGAGATAATTAAGGTAAAATGAGGTCATATGGATGGACCCTAATCCAAAATGACTGGTGTCCTTATAAGAAGAGACCAGGACACAGAGGGAAGACCATGTGAAGACAGAGGGAGAAGACAGCCACTGCAAGCCCAGGAGAGAGGCCTTGGAAGAAACTAACACTGCTGACTCCATGATCTCACACTTCTAGTCTCCAGAACTTGGAGAGAATAAATTTCTGTTTTTTAAGCCACCCAGTCTGTGGTTCTATGTTATGGCAGCTCTAGCAAATTATTACACCCTCTCATCACTGCGCTCAGCAAAATGAAGACTCCTCCTCGTGGCTTGTTCTGCTAAGAAGCAGGGAGTTGTGAGTAACAAGCTGTCATCATTGTTGTCCTCGTTATCCCCATCCTACTGTCACTTCCTAACCTGTGTTTAGCCTTTTGGTCTTTCCCAAGCTCTTTGACATATATTTTCTCAGAATACCCACTAAACAGGCCTGTGAGACTATTGGTATGTTCATGCCCATTTCTTCAGCTGGGAAAACTGAGACCCAGGGAATTTGCAGGGCCCAAGCCAGGATACCTGCCTCTCACAGAACAGCGGCTTCCTGAAACACTGCCTTCTCCCTGGTCTCTCATGGTTGAGAGGAGGGGCAGTTTCAGACAGCCTTAAAGGACTTCCCTGTGGTGTGGGGCCCAAAGAACTGGGGACATGGTCAGGAAATCTTGCCCTCTGACACTGACACCTCTAAGAGACTGTGAGTAATGGCTGAGTGCAGCCCTCTGAGGGGTAGTGAGACTCAAGTCTGCAGCTAGAGGACCATACTTGGGACCTTTTTCTGGAATGTGCCTGGGGGAGGAGGCTCTGAGTGTTGTTTGTACATGTCAGACAGCCCCTGGTGGAAAGAAGCGACTGTAGTCCTGACCCTCAAATCCTCACCCAGGCTTGACCAAGGCAGAAGGCAACCCTGCCCACAGGTCCCTGTGCCAGATGGACAGCTGGTCAGAGCAGCCCGCTGGATGCCTTTCCCTTCTGCCTTCCTGGGTCCTGCAGGCTCTGGCCTCTCTTGGGGGACTCTGTGTCATTAGTTCGTGGGCAGTGGAAGGAGGTGGTGCAGAGAGCAGGGGAATGTTCCAGTCATTTGACATCATTTACATGTTCTACGGTTCTTGGTCGCCTCTTGTGCCTGCCTCACCTCCTCTCAGCCTCACCTTGCTCCAGCCATGGCTCAGGCAGACATTCTACGGGCGTCTACCTCCTTCACATGGGCAGTACCTCACTTCAAACGTGTGCTCTTCTTCAAGGCTTTGAGAGATGAGGGTTCTATTGTAAGGGGTGCCGGGAGAGTTTTGCAGCTGCCCAGTGGTTCCCCCTCAGCACCCCTCACCCCCCTGCTACTCCTCAGTTCCTGTTTTCAGGGCCCCTTCTTTTTGGCTCCCCTCCAAATCTCTACCTCATTTTACTCAGCAGAGATCTTTGCCCTCCACTCCTCTTTCTGGCCAAAGACCCATTTATATGATCATTTCATTATAAATCATTATACTATTTATATCACATATAAGATCTCCTGAAGATGGGTCTTTCCTTCTCAGCCCACATTTTTGTAGCCAAGAATGAAGAGATAATTTGATATTTCAATTTCTTCATTTTGTTCCTCCTCTCCTGACTTGGGGAGAGGAAGAAAGCTGTTAGAGATTTGCTCTTATATGTGATATGAATTATGCCACTTTCCCCCTCACTCTCAAACCTTAGATATTTTTAAACAACAGGTTGTATTTGTGTTAAAAGTCACTCAATTTCACTTAAGTTCAACTAAAATTCACCAAGTGCCTACTCCTTACCAGGTTTTATGCTCAAGCAAGTCGCAGTAAAGTAAACTGGAAACTACCAAAGAGTGCTGTATCACTAACGACACGGGGGCTTCCCTGGTGCCGCAGTGGTTGAGAGTCCACCTGCTGATGCAGGGGACACGGGTTCGTGCCCCGGTCCGGGAAGATCCCACATGCCGCGGAGCGGCTGGGCCCGTGAGCCATGGCCGCTGGGCCTGCGCGCCCAGAGCCTGTGCTCCGCAGCGGGAGGGGCCACAGCAGTGAGAGGCCCGCGTACCGCAAAAAAAACAAAAACAAAAATTAACGACATGGGTGTGTGACACGTGCTTAGGAAGCTCAGAGGACGGAGGAGGGGTGGGGCTGAGGAGGTAACAGCTTCATCCTGGGAAGTTCCTTCCCTGCCTTGGCTCTCCCCATCCCCAGCAGAATCAACAGGAATTAATATCTCTTCACCTCTGCACCCCCCACCCCCCATCACTGTCTTTTCTGGAAGAAGAGAGGCTGTGAGGTCTTTGCCATGCTCAGCAGGCTGGTGTTGGGCTCCATTATTCCTGCTCCCTCTTTCCCCTAACGTTGGGGTTCCATTCCCCAGGGCTGGTGGTGAAGGTGAGTGGAGCAGAGAAATGCTCATTTTTATTGTTTGGGGAGAGCTGTGTCCCATCCCTGGGAGGTCAACTGTTTTTGGATCCATTTGTTTGTTTTGCTGCTTGGGAAACAGCTCCACTGGGGGCAAGGAAGGGGGTCTGAATGAGGAAGGCTGCTGGTGGGAGGCACAGGGAAGGCACTTTGAGCTCTGCCTCTGAGGCCTTGGCCATGCTGTGGGACCCTCTCATTGGCTTCTGCCTTCAGCCCGTTGTGGCCATTGGGCTAAAAGCACAAGGCTGGGTGTAGAGGTGTGCTAGCGCATCTTGAGACTCTGGATGTGACTTCTCCACTCCCTGAGCCTCCTTAAGACAGAGCAGAGAGAAGGCTTAACTAGCAAGTTTGTGTGCTCCCATCTAGTTCCTAACATTTTGGGCTCTGGGACAGGTTTGAAGTAAAAGGTGATGGAATAAATGCAGAGGCATAATGCAGAAGTGAACTGAGATGGGAGGCAGATGGAGGGGGGAAGAAGACAGGGACAAAAGTGAAGGTAGAGAAGAAAAATGAAAGGGGAGAGACAGTGGGAATCAGAGAGATGCAGAGAGGGAAAGAGAGAGAGAGAGAAGAAATGAACAATAGAGAGAGGGAGAATATTAATGAATGACAGGGAGACAGAACTGTCTTCCATTTATTTGGATCCTGTGCTCAATGCTGGTCTCCATGGTGATGGGATGTAGTGAGAGGAGGGAGGGGGATGGCTGCCCTTGTTCTTCTTGGAGAGAAGCAGCTCAGGCTGCAGCAGTTGGGACAGGGCTTGGCTTGGTGGCCTTCTCTCAACTGGACCCCCTTTGGTTGGTTGCACGAGTGGGACCAGCTTTGAGGAAACTGCCTCTGGCCACGCTGGGAGACATAACTGATGACCCTCCTAGGTTGGTCAAGGGTTGCCTCTTCTGTCTTCCCAGAGCTCCTGAGGCTGCGTCTCTCATTCTGGTCCCAAACTGCCTTCCCCTCTGGATTGCAAAATCCTTGAGGTATCCCTAACTTTGCTGTGCCATGGACCCCTTTGAGTGAAGCCAATGGACCCATTTTCTGAATGATGTTTTTAAATGCATGAGGTAATATACAAAGTGTTTACAAAGGAAATCAATTATTTTAAAATACTATTATCCATATATTAAAATATAATAGCAGATATACTTCTCTATTAATATGTTACAGAATAAGATATATCAGACCCTAGTAGTGGGTGTGATAGGTATCGTAATTTTGAAACAGTGATGAGTGTAAATGATACAGTTTGATATCTACAACAACTGGGATGTGATATGGAAACAATTGTGCATATTGATGACAAAGTCACAGGTATGACTATTATAGAAATGCTAAATTTTTGTTAGAGATTAGTGAACACAAAAGAGTAATTTTTCCATCTATGTTCACAAACTTACTGAATTCTATCCATGGAACCCTTGGTGGGGGTCTTTGGTCCACAAATTAAGCTCCCCTGTTGGACCTTCCTGCTTTTCCACCTGATCACTTGCCACTCTCTCCCTTGCTTACTCCGCCCCTGCCCTCTGGCCTTCTGGCAGTTCCTCTTTGAATGTGTTAAATTATTCCCAAGTCAGGGACTTCACACCTGTTGTTTCTGCTGCCTAGAATGTCCTTTTGGCCTTCACCTGGTCCCTCACTCCTCACATCTCTCAGTTCCTCAGAGCAGCCATCCCTAATGTCCTAGATTTTATCTTTCCTGTTTTTCTTGATATAGAATTTAGTGCCTTGTTTTTGTATTATTTATCACAATTTGCCATGGATCATCAAAAGAGTAAACATTCAAGGGACTTCCCTGGCAGTCCAGTGGTTAATTTGGAGATTGGGATTGACATATATACACTACTGATACTATGTATAAAATCGATAGCTAATGAGAACCTTCTGTATAGCACAGGGAACTCTACTCAACGACCTAAATGGGAAGGAAATCCAAAAAAGAGGGGATATTATGCGTATGTGTAGCTGATTCACTTTGCTGTACAGTAGAAACTAACACAACATTGTAAAGCAACTATACTCTAATAAAAATTAAAAGAAAATAAATTAAAACAAAAAAGACTTGGCCCTCCCCGTGCAGGGGGCACGAGTTCGATCCCTGGTTGGGGAACTAAGATCCCGCCTGCTGCGGCCAAAAAAAAAAAAAAGGAAACATTCAAATAAGTATATTTGTGTGGAGCAGACTCTAAGCTCCGTGGGAATCGTGACTACGTCTAATTTTGCTCTTTGCTATAAACCCAGAGCTGGCAGTATCTGGTACGTAGTAAGAGACCAGTACATGATTGTAGAATAGGTGAATGACTGAGTGAATGAAGAGTTGGGATGCTGTCTAATTTGTCTTTGTACCTTCAGGGTTTAGCCCCATGCCTAGCACATGGTAGGTGCTCACTTAATGAAAACTGAATGGCTTAGAGGCTGGCTGGCTGAATAGAAGTTTGGGGGTTTGGGGGTGAGGCCTCACAGATGCGTCAGGGCCAAGCCTGGCCCCCAAACATGAAGACACTGCCTCTCAGCCTCCAGCTGTTTAATTCACTTGACATTCCTTTATTTTTGATTTCGTCTCCCTCTTTCTGGTTTGAAAGTGGCTGATTTGGGGGAAGAGTTTTGAGCGTTATGCTCCTCACTGTAGAAACCATCTTCTGGGCTCTCTCACCATCGGAGCCACTTTTCCATGGGTCTGGTGTCTTCAGGAACTAGGGCTAGACCGTGATTAGAGTCTGGGTCTACTGGAGAAGCAAGATCTGTCTCCACTCTGGGGATCTCAGTGCAAGACTCAGCCTCCTCTTGGCAACTTGCTCATAGTTTATTTCTGAGTTCTTTTGACTTATAAGTAACTGTACCTTCGACACTTCTTTGCTGCTGCTCAGTGAGTGAGCCATATAGCTGTCTCTGGACAATGAGACAGGGAGGTTGGGTGGAGCTGGTGTCAGGGGGGCAGTGAGAACCCAGAAGAGAGCCAAAGGAGAGAAGTTGGTATGGGGGCCCAGTCCTCTACCTCCATCACTTTGTCTTCCTGACCAGGGTGGGAGTTTGTCCTTCTTTTAAGCAGCATTCACATGATTGAGTCTTGACCTTTCCCTGCAATGAAAAAAACCATACCAGTGAAATTAAGGCAGAAATCTAATATTCATGAAGTACTGATTACCCAGAAATAGGATAGTGTCTTAAAGTATAATGGTGTCAGAATTGCAAAGGGTTTTGATAAATATGTATGTTTATGGGCCCAAACAGAACTGAAATAAAGTCTAGTTGCTGAATAACTCCACATGAAGATGTGAAATAGAGCCTGCTACAGCCCATTCATCATCAGGCATGGGGTTTGGGTGAGTTGTGATTATCTAACATAATTACACGTGGGTAGGCAACATTCATGAAACCTAGCACCCATCCTGCCAGCTGGGGACAGGGAAGGGCTTTACTTTGAAGCATAGCAAATTCCCAGATTATTACTTAGCTTTTTGTAGTTCAAGTTTGAGCCACTTTTCATAGGTACTAATTAGGGTACACTAGGTTCCTGCTGAGGGCTGATTAGGTACCTACTGGAATTAAAAGTTTTTCTCCCAAACAACAAATGAACTAGGTATTGTTAAATAAAACATCATGAGCCAGAAATCCATTATCACTTATACTTAGCTTGCATTTAGTTTTTCTGTCATATTCAAGGTCCTTGGGAGGAAGCACCAAGAAAATATATTTGAACAAAGCCCCTGCTCCAAATATTTTCCCCTTGTGAAACCAAGTGCATTCTACCAAAGTCTTTTCCATTAATTAAACATACATCTTGTATGACTGAAAGAGAATTTAATCCGCAAACTCTACATTAATTTCCTCTTCAGACATCTGTGTGTAATATTTCTTAAAGTAGCAATCTCATCTGCTCTCAAGCGCTTTCCTGGTGGAGGGCAAAGAGATTCGCAGCTTTCATTCTGAGACCAGCAAACAAATCCGAGAGGTGGAGCTGCTGAGATTCTCTCATTTTTGCTGCAAAGGAACATGCTGAGTCTGCAGAGAATGGGGGAGAGGAGGACTCCAAGCACTAAACAGACACTCCAGCCTTCTACCTGCGCATAGCCTCCTTATTGGGCTTTCTCTCTCCAGTATTCTTCTCCTCTCAGTTCATCCAACACAGACTTACTAGATGGATATATATATATATTTTTTTAAAGTGCAGCTTTTGTCATGTCCCTTCCAGGAGTAAAGTCCTACACTCCAAGATCCTTATCCTCTTCTTTATGGTGCTCTGACCAAGCTTCTGCTTCCTGTGTAGAAACAGGCATGGAAATGTCACCCTCCAGAAGTGGAGGGCCATCACCCATGTCAGAACATGGGTGGGAAACCTTAAGGGCTGTTGGAGTGGCACAGTCAACCAGGATTGCTCCCCTCCATCTTGACATGAATGGGGTGGATAGATATTCTCTGTTTATCCCACCTGATCCCCTTTCTGCCCTTCAATCTTCTGGGATCCCAGGAAGCTGACCTGTAAGGATTTCATCAAAGGGCTCTCCTGCCCTCTGGCTTTTGGTGGTTTTGGCCAATGGGAAGCAGCAGTAGGAGATTGGAGGGAGGACAAAGGGGTTGGGGAATTGACTGCTGAGGTTTCCGCCCAGCCTGGCCACAGCTGGCAGTGTTGTGTCTGTGGGGCCGCTCCCACACTCTCTCCACATTCTAGGGAACAGCCCTCTCCTTGCCCTTGTCTTAACCCCGCACACAGCCTGCAAATAACCGCTTTGTTAAATTCTCCTCCGGAACTCCATTTGAGTGCTGTTTCTGGCAGTATCAGTACAGATGGATACAATTAGGTCTCCGTATTAGCTCCAGCGGGGTGGGGGGTGTGGGAGTGAGGAGAAGCCGCAGGCCTAGGTAACACAGCCAGGAAGCTGTGAAGCTGGGACTAGAGCCTCAGCCTCCTGATTCCTAGTTTCATAAACCTTTCCTTGACCCTCTGATTCAGAGTGGGGCTAATTTACCTAGCAATCAACTCTAGTGGCTTCTTGTAGTCTAGATTGGTGTTTTTCAGACTGTGGAGTTATGAAATTGATTTAGAGGGTCATGACCCGGCATTAAAAGAAAACAGGATAGAAACTACTAGAGTGCATCCCATATAGTAAAGGTAAGTATTGTTTTATTAAACTTTGGCTCCAGCTGTGTGTGAGTGAGTGAGTGAATGTGTGAGTGTGTGTGGCATAGGTACAGAGTTGTAATGTAAAAGGTATTTCTTACTGTGAGCCACAGCCCAACAGTTAGAAAACCCTTGTCCTAAAGAGAGCAAAGCCCTCTCAAGACCTAAATTGGTGATGCAGGTCCAGCCTCAGCAGGCACAGACCCGCTCTTGTAACTCTACGTTCACTGCGACCCTCTGATTGTTAGTGCATCCTGCAGGTCCCCGGAATGCCTGGGACAGAGAACCCTCTTAGTGCAAAATGCATACCACGGGCCTGCTGTTCTGAGGGCTGCACTTTGGGAAGTATTGCTTCTGGTGGATTGGAGGGGAAAGCCAGGGCTTGCCCTTCAGGTGACCCTGTGCTGATGGAGGCAACCCAGGGAGGCTGGGGAAGAGGGTGGGAGCAGGAGGGGGAGTGTTGGCCCGTGGGCCCCTATTTATGCAGTTACTTCAGGAGGCACTGGGGCTGCCTTACAGAATCTTGGAATCCCACACACTGATCTAAGCTTTTCTTTATTCTGTGTCCCCAGGACCAGCACAGTGGTTTGACACTCAATAAATAAATATCTGTTGAGTGAACAAATGAATCTAGAACATTGTTGCGACCCTCTACGGAGGTGGTATGATGTGATGGAAAGAGTGTGGGCTGTAGAGTCATATCCACTTATCAGTTTGCTGCTTTGGAATATTTATTTAACCTCTATGAGCTATAGTTGCTTCATAGGCAAAATGCAGGCAATAATATTTTCCTCAGCACTGTTGTGGAACTTTGTATAAAGGCCAGGCAGAGTGCCTGACTTATAATTGATGCCTTGATAATATTATTTCTTTCTCTCCCTTAAAGTCTTTCTCTTGCTTCAATCTCTTCTATAGTTTTACCACCTTTTTATTGTCTATTATCTGCTTGCATGCTTCTGTGAACAAGAAGATCACTACTTTATGTTATCAATTCTTTCTAGTTTGGGGGATAAAACTCTCTCCTTGTGGTCCACATTCATTGTTCCTGGTTTTATTTATCCAAGCCTCTTACTGCTAGTTAAGGAGAATAACTATTAGGAAAGGGAGTTCTCCTGGGGAGAAGAGAGAGTTTCTTTTTCCTACACTGCCTCCCCCTCAGATACCAGCCTTGGCTGTTGGTATTTGCTGGGTCTTTTCCTGCGTGTTTTCCAGCTTCATCTCCATTACTTAGTGGTAACGTGCAGCAGAGAGCTGGCACTATTTTAGAACAGACTTCTCATCAGAACTTTGCAAGCTTACATGTTCTGTTTATGGTAGTCCTGAGAAATTTATCTTTCTGAGAATGTGGGATTTACTTGAGGACAATGTTAAGAGTAACAATCTTTATGCCCACCTTTTTTCCTGAGAGAGTGGGAAAAAATCATCATGTGTTCAGTGAGCATTAAAGGGGCTTCAGGCCTGTAGGGGAATTTGAGGCACTGTAGTGAATAGTGTTCATGGGAATGAATGAATGGACACAGAGTAGGGAAAAGTCATTAGGCAGGACAAGCAGGCAGCGTGCCCTAGTGATTCTGGGCTTTCCCCCAGTGATTCTCAGGACTCGGGGTCAAGACCGAGCTTGGACCCTCCCACAATGGGGCCAGAGTCAGGCACGGAGCCCAGGGTAGGACAGCTTTACTTGCTTACTCCAGGGAAGGTCTGCAGATGTGACCCTGGGTCAGGGGCCAGGGGGCCTCAGGGCCTCTCTAGAAAAGACACAGGGGTGTCCAGCTTCAAAGTTCCAGCTCCTTTTGGCACCTCCATTCTCCTGTATCCCTCATGCAAACCTCTGCTGTTAGATTGGCTGTTCTTAAGGCCCAAACTCTGGTTCTATGCATTGATCGTTTCTGTTTCCCAGTGAACAGCGATGGCTGAGTAAATCTTTTCTGAAGGACTGACTCTGTGAACAAATGAGTGAGTGGAAGGAAACAGGTCTCCGAGCTCCAGGTGGTGCTGGGAGTCTGAGTCTTTCTGGATTCTGTGGTCCATGCAGCAGCCATGCTGTATCGTGTTGTTCCCTGAAAGGCTGGGCCAACAGCTTTAGCTCAGCCCCTCTTGGAAAAAGTGGTTGAAGTTCCTGGGCAGCAGGTTGTACAGAAGGCCACGGGAGCTCCCTTTATGTCTCCCTTTCAACCGAAGAGATTGTCACCCCTGTCATGAAATGGCCCGAGGACTTGGAAAGCTCCCTATGAAAATCCTTGGTGTGTGTGGGATGAAACAAGAATTGAGGACTTGATGGAGGGCAGTGGTAACTGCTTCCAGTCAACCCTGGTGAAACTCCTCCTTTGTTTGTGGGTGGGGGAGGTGAAGTGGTGGTCAGCCACACCCTACCTTGTGAGTTTTCTTCTTGCTCCTCTGTGAGCTGCTTTCTAACTGTGCTTTGTAATCTGGTCTCTCCCATGGGCTGTGAGCCCCTTGCTGGCAGGGGCTGTTTCTACATCCCCTGCCAGAGCCAATGTGCTCCTCACAGGGCTGGTGGCATCTTCTTAGTGTTTGCCAGATGAATAGCACATTTAAAGGTGAGCAGTTTCAAACGTTTTAACCTTTTAGAAGGGCTAGAGCTGGAATTCTTGAAGTCTTTTTCTGTGTTTATTTTCCAAGAACAAGAAGAGAAAGAACACACAGTAGTATCTACTGACAGCAAACCAAATGTCATTATGGTTGTGCTGATGGCAGGCTGTTTCTCATTTGTCAAAATTACCAATCCCATTGTGCCATGCCCACGTTAGATTGTTTAAGGAAACAGATGACATAGGTTATAATGCTAAATAAACTGAAACTGTGCCAGGATGGAGACAGAAGGTGTTTGTTTATTTTTAAGTGAAGCATGGCATTCTGGAATGCCTCACTGTAGTGGGGAAGGCAGACACGGAGCTGAATGCGGCATGGTTGTAGCAGTAGCTTTGAATGAAAGTGAATGACTATTTCCCAAACAGACAGGAGTGGCATCTGACCCCTCGGTTATCTGAAGGGAGACTCAGTGAGTTTGGTCACAGAAGTTCTTGGTTTCTAGGTGACATTAGCTTTTCTCCTGAGCCTCTGATGTTCTCACCTAAATGCAGGTGTTCAGTAAACTTCTGTTTTACCAAGACAAAATGGCAAAAAGGAGCTGGCCACATTGCTCAGCCTTTCGTTTCCCAAGGCTCGCAAGGATTTGGTGTTTGTGATAATCCAGTTGACAAGCCCTGTGTACCTCCATCTGCCCATCCTCCAGGCTCAGCTCAGGCTAGTGCACCCTCTTACCGAGCTTCTGCCGAGGGCCTTTCCTGTGGCTCTGCAGATATTCCTGGTCAGAAAGTAACACTGTGGTTCTTAGCCCTACCTGAGCATTAGAATCACCGGGGGAGCTTAAAAAACTCCAAACAGGGACTTCCCTAGTGGCGTGGTGGTTAAGAATCCACCTGCCAATGCAGGGGAGATGATCCCTGCTCCGGGAAGATCCCACATGCCGTGGAGCAACTAAGCCGGTGCACCACAACTACTGACCCTGCGCTCTAGAGCTCACGTGCCACAACTACGGAAGCCCGCATGCCTAGAGTCCATGCTCCACAACAAGAGAAGCCACTGCAATGAGAAGCCCGAGCACCGCAATGAAGAGTAGCCCCCGCTCACCACACCTAGACAAAGCCCGCACACAGCAACGAAGACCCAAAGCAGCAAAAAAATAAATAAATAAATAAAAAACCAAACAAACTCCAAACACCTAAGTTATATCCCAGGCCAATGAAATCAAACTCTGAGGGGATGGGAAGGACCCAGACACCTTTTTAAAAGCTCTCTGGTGATTCCAATATTCAGATAAGGCTGAGAACAACTCTCTGGACATCATGGTATAGATGGTCCAAAACTCCTCAAGTGACATATTGGATCCATCCACGTGGAATGCAGAGGGGGCAAAGTTCATGAGAAGTCACTGTGACTCCACCCTGTGAGACTGCTGCATGAAGACCCCTTCCTCAGCTTGCCACCGTCTCTGCCCTGATTCTGGGAAGGTCCCTACGTGATGGTCTCTCTGTTTATCAGTCAGAGAAGAGAAACAGCCCATGGATCAGACATCTCAGGCAGCTGAGGCCTCCCACATAGGAATGAGGTAAAGTGTCTTGTTTAGTGTCATCGAGAAAGCAGGAGAAGCACAGACAGGCACTAAGGCTTTGGAATTTTCTGGTGGGTGTGTAGCAGAGCAGGAAGCAGTATTGGGAAGAGGGATTCATGTGGAAATGCCATCATGGGCAGAACATGCACCTCTAATTTCATTTCAAACTCACTCAAACGTTTACTCCCTTTTTATGAAAACCCCACTTCTCATTAAAATTACCAGTTTAAAATTACAATCTTCTGTCGAGCACATCTAAGAAATGACCTTTCTTCATTCTAACTGCTATAAAAATTAAGTTTTCCTAGGCTGTGGGCTGCACTCTTGGGACAGTTTTTTTTTTTAAACATACTGGATATTGCTTTCAAAGTTCTCTAATTGCCTAAATTAATAATGGCTTTTTTTTTCCTTTGGCTCCTGTAAGGGACAAATGAATTTTAATCTCTCTAGAGAATTGAGTCTCCAGCTATTTCCTTCTGATTACGTTTTGTATTCATTACAGGATTTGAAATGATCTGCAAGGTCACCTCTTTCTTCCTGCTCCCCACCCCCTCAATTCTACTCCTTCCTTCGGCTTCCAGCTCAAAGAGTTTGGTTGGAAAAAGGAAATAGGAGGAAAGTCCTTGGGCTTTTCTATTCCGAGATTGGCCACAAACCCCAAAGGCGAGACATTGTTCATTAAATTTTTTGGTTTTATTACAGAAAGAAACAATTCTCTTTAGGGATATTACAAACAGAAATATGAGCACTTTATATTTTATTGTTAAATGAATGAAATTGCACCATACTTTTAAAGATACACTTTTCAAAACTACCAGGTTGTTTTTATTTTTATTTCTTTTTCCTTTTTTTTTTTTTAACATCTGTATTGGAGTATAATTGCTTTACAATGGTGTGTTAGTTTCTGATTTATAACAAAGTGAATCAGTTATACATATACATATGTTGCCATATCTCTTCCCTCTTGCATCTCCCTCTCTCCCACCCTCCCTATCCCACCCCTCTAAGTGGTCACAAATCACAGAGCTTATCTCCCTGTGCTATGCGGCTGCTTCCCACTAGCTATCTATTTTACATTTGGTAGTGTATATAGGTCCATGCCACTCTCTCACTTTGTCACAGCTTACCCTTCCCCCTCCCCATATCCTCAAGTCCATTCTCTAGTAGCTCTGTGTCTTTATTCCTGTCTTACCCCTAGGTTCTTCATGACATTTTTCTTTCTTAAATTCCACATATATATGTTAGCATACGGTATTTGTCTTTCTCTTTCTGACTTACTTCACTCTGTATGACAGACTCTAGGTCCATCCACCTCATTACAAATGGCTCAATTTCATTTCTTTTTATGGCTGAGTAATATTCCATTGTATATATGTGCCACATCTTCTTTATCCATTCATCCGATGATGGACACATAGGTTGTTTCCATCTCCTGGCTATTGGAAATAGAGCTGCAATAAACATTTTGGTACATGACTTTTTTTGAATTATGGTTTTCTCAGGGTGTATGCCCAGTAGTGGGATTGCTGGGTCATATGGTAGTTCTATTTGTAGTTTTTTAAGGAACTCCATACTGCTCTCCATAGTGGCTGTACCAATTCACATTCCCACCAGCAGTGCAAGAGTGTTCCGTTTTCTCCACACCCTCTCCAGCATTTATTGTTTCTAGATTTTTTGATGATGGCCATTCTGACTGGTGTGAGATGATATCTCATTGTAGTTTTGATTTGCATTTCTCTAATGATTAATGATATTGAGCATTCTTTCATGTGTTTGTTGGCAGTCTGTATATCTTCTTTGGAGAAATGTCTATTTAGGTCTTCTGCCCATTTTTGGATAGGGTTCTTTGCTTTTTTGTTATTGAGCTGCATGAGCTGCTTGTAAATTTTGGAGATTAATCCTTTGTCGGTTGCTTCATTTGCAAATATTTTCTCCCATTCTAAGGGCTGTCTTTTGGTCTTGTTTATGGTTTCCTTTGCTGTGCAAAAGCTTTGCAGTTTCATTAGGTCCCATTTGTTTATTTTTGTTTTTATCTCCATTTCTCTAGGAGGTGGGTCAAAAAGGATCTTGCTGTGATTTATGTCATAGAGTGTTCTGGCTATGTTTTCCTCTAAGAGTTTGATAGTTTCTGGCCTTACATTTAGGTCTTTAATCCATTTTGAGCTTACTTTTGTGTATGGTGTTAGGGATTGTTCTAATCTCATACTTTTACATGTACCTGTCCAGTTTTCCCAGCACCACTTATTGAAGAGGCTGTCCTTTCTCCACTGTACATTCCTGCCTCCTTTATCAAAGATAAGGTGACCATATGTGCGTGGGTTTATCTCTGGGCTTTCTATCCTGTTCCATTGATCTATATTTCTGTTTTTGTGCCAGTACCGTACTGTCTTGATTACTGTAGCTTTGTAGTATAGTCTGAAGTCAGGGAGCCTGATTCCTCCAGCTCCGTTTTTTGTTCTCAAGATTGCTTTGGCTATTTGGGGTCTTTTGTGTTTTCATACAAATTGTGAATTTTTTTTTTTTTTTTTTGCGGTACGCAGGCCTCTCACCGCTGTGGCCTCTCCTGTTGCGGAGCACAGGCTCCGGACGCGCAGGCTCAGCAGCCATGGCTCACAGGCCCAGCTGCTCCACGGCATGTAGGATCTTCCCGGACCGGGGCACGAACCCATGTCCCCCGCATCGGCAGGCGGACTCTCAACCACTGCACCGCCAGAGAAGCCCCACAAATTGTGACATTTTTTGTTCTAGTTCTGTGAAAAATGCCAGTGGTAGTTGATAGGGATTGCATTGAATCTGTAGATTGCTTTGGGTAGTAGAGTAATTTTCACAGTGTTGATTCTTCCAATCCAAGAACATGATATATCTCTCCATCTATTTGTATCATCCTTAATTTCTTTCATCAGTGTCTTATAATTTTCTGCTTACAGGTCTTTTGTCTTCTTAGGTAGGTTTATTCCTAGATATTTTATTTTTTTTGTTGCAATGGTAAATGGGAGTGTTTTCTTGATTTCACTTTCAGATTTTTCATCATTAGTGTAGAGGAATGCCAGAGATTTCTGTGCACTAATTCTGTATCCTGCTACTTTACCAAATTCATTGATTAGCTCTAGGAGTTTTCTGGTAGCATCTTTAGGATTCTCTATGTATAGTATCATGTCATCTGCAAACAGTGACAGTTTTACTTCTTTTCTGATGTAGATTCCTTTTATTTCCTTTTCTTCTCTGATTGCTGTGGCTAAAACTTCTGAAACTATGTTGAATAAGAGTGGTGAGAGTGGGCAACCTTGTCTTGTTCCTGATCTTAGTGGAAATGCTTTCAGTTTTTCAACCATTGAGAATGATGTTGGCTGTGGGTTTGTCATATATGGCCTTTATTATGTTGAGGAAATTTCCCTCTATGCCTACTTTCTGCAGGGTTTTTATCATAAATGGGTGTTGAATTTTGTCAAAAGCTTTCTCTGCATCTATTGAGATGACCATATGGTTTTTCTCCTTCAGTTTCTTAATATGGTGTATCACATTGATTGATTTGCGTGTATTGAAGAATCCTTGCATTCCTGGAATAAACGCCACTTGATCATGGTGTATGATCCTTTTAATGTGCTGTTGGATTCTGTTTGCTACTATTTTGTTGAGGATTTTTGCATCTATGTTCATCAGTGATATTGGCCTTTAGTTTTCTTTCTTTGTTACATCCTTGTCTGGTTTTGGTATCAGGGTGATGGTGGCCTTGTCAAATGAGTCTGGGAGTGTTCCTCCCTCTGCTATATTTTGGAAGAGTTTGAGAAGGATGGGTGTTAGCTCCTCTCAAAATGTTTGATAGAATTCACCTGTGAAGCCATCTGGTCCTGGGCTTTTGTTTGTTGGAAGTTTTTTAATCACAGTTTCAATTTCAGTGCTTGTGATTGGTCTGTTCATATTTTCTATTTCTTCCTGATTCAGTCTTCGTAGTTTGTGCATTTCTAAGAATTTGTCCATTTCTTCCAGGTTGTCCATTTTATTGGCATAGAGTTGCTTGTAGTAATCTCTCATGATCGTTTTTATTTCTGCAGTGTCAGTTGTTACTTCTCCTTTTTCATTTCTAATTCTATTGATTTGAATCTTCTCCCTTTCTTTCTTGATGAGTTTGGCTAATGGTTTATCAATTTTGTTTATCTTCTCAAAGAACCAGCTTTTAGTTTTATTGATCTTTGCTATTGTTTCCTTCATTTCTTTTTCATTTATTTCTGATCTGATCTTTATTATTTCTTTCCTTCTGCTAACTTTGTGTTTTTTTTGTTCTTCTTTCTCTAATTGCTTTAGGTGCAATTTTAGCTTGTTTACTCGAGATATTTCCTATTTCTTAAGGTAGGATTGTATTGCTATAAACTTTGCTCTTAGAACTGGTTTTGCTGCATCTCATAGGTTTTGGGTCGTCGTGTGTCCATTGTTATTTGTTTCTAGGTATTTTTTGATTTCCTTTTTGATTTCTTCAGTGATCACTTCGTTATTAAGTACTGTATTGTTTAGCTTCCATGTGTTTGTATATTTTACAGATCTTTTTCTGTAATTGATATCTAGCCTCATAACGTTGTGGTCGGAAAAGATATTTGATACAATTTCAATTTTCTTAAATTTACCAAGGCTTGATTTGTGACCCAAGATATG
This sequence comes from Delphinus delphis, assembly GCF_949987515.2. NCBI lineage: Eukaryota > Metazoa > Chordata > Mammalia > Artiodactyla > Delphinidae > Delphinus > Delphinus delphis. The sequence continues at coordinate 22,485,013 of NC_082702.1, read as the reverse complement.
ATCTAACCTGGAGCATTTTCCATGAGCACTTGAGAAAAATGTGTATTCTGTTGTTTTTGGATGGAATGTCCTATAAATATCAATGAAGCCCATCTTGTTTAAGGTATCATTTAAAGCTTGTGTTTCCTTATTTATTTTCATTTTGGATGATCTATCCAATGGTGAAAATGGGGTGTTAAAGTCCCCTACTATGAATGTGTTACTGTCGATTTCTCCTTTTATGGCTGTTAGTATTTGCCTTATGTATTGAGGTGCTCCTATGTTGGGTGCATATATATTTACAATTGTTTTATCGTCTTCTTGGGTTGATCCCTTGATCATTATGTAGAGTCCATCTTTGTCTCTTCTAACAATCTTTATTTTAAAGTCTATTTTGTCTGATATGAGAATTGCTACTCCAGCTTTATTTTGGTTTCCATTTGCATGAAATATCTTTTTCCATCCCCTCACTTTCAGTCTGTATGTGTCTCTAGGGCTGAAGTGGGTCTCTTGTAGACAGCATATATATGGGTCTTGTTTTTGTGTCCATTCAGCCAGTCTGTGTCTTTTGGTGGGAGCATTTAATCCATTTACATTTAAGGTAATTATCGATATGTATGTTCCTATTCCCATTTTCTTAATTGTTTTGGGTTTGTTATTATAGGTCTTTTCCTTCTTTTGTGTTTCTTGCCTAGAGAAGATCCTGTAGCATTTGTTGTAAAGCTGGTTTGGTGGTGCTGAACTCTCTCAGCTTTTGCTTGTCTGTAAAGGTTTTAATTTCTCCATCAAATCTGAATGAGATCCTTGTAGGGTAGAGTAATCTTGGTTGTAAGTTTTTCTCCTTCATCACTTTAGATATGTTCTGCCAGTCGCTTCTGGCTTGCAGAGTTTCTGCTGAAAGATCAGCTGTTAACCTTATGGGGATTCCCTTGTGTGTTATTTGTTGTTTTTCCATTGCTGCTTTTAATATGGGTTCTTTGTATTTAATTTTTGACAGTTTGATTAATTGTGTCTTGGCGTATTTCTCCTTGGATTTATCCTGTATGGGACTGTCTGTACTTCCTGGACTTGATTTACTATTTCCTTTCCCATATTAGGGAAGTTTTCAACTATAATCTCTTCAAATATTTTCTCATACCATTTCTTTTTCTCTTTTTCTTCTGGAACCCCTATAATTCGAATGTTGGTGCATTTAATGTTGTCCCAGAGGTCCCTGAGACTGTCCTCAGTTCTTTTCATTCTTTTTTCTTTATTCTGCTCTGCAGTAGTTATTTCCAGTATTTTATCTTCAGGGTCACTTATCCGTTCTTCTGCCTCAGGTATTCTGATATTGATCCCTTCTGGAGGTTTTTTTTGTTTTGTTTTTGTTTTTTTTTTTTGCAGTATGCAGGCCTCTCACTGCTGCGGTCTCTCCCATTGCAGACCACAGGCTCCGGATATGCAGGCTCAGTGGCCATGGCTCATGGGCCCAGCTGCTTTGCGGCACGTGGGATCCTCCTGGACCGGGGCATGAACATGTGTCCCCTGCATCGGCAGGCAGACTGTCAACCACTGCACCACCAGGGAAGCCCCCTAGAGTATTTTTAATTTCATTTATTGTGTTGTTCATTATTGCTTGTTTCATGTTTATTTCTTCTAGGTCCTTGTTAAATGTTTCTTGCATTTTGTCTATTCTATTTCCAAGATTTTGGATCATCTTTACTATCATTATATATTCTGAATTCTTTCTCAGGTAGGCTGCCTATTTCCTCTTCATTTTTTAGGTTTGGTGAGATTTTATCTTGCTCCTTCATCTGCTCTGTGTTTTTCTGTCTTCTCATTTTGCTTATCTTACTGTGTTTGGTGTCTCCTTTTTACAGGCTGCAGGTTCGTCATTCCCGGTGTTTTTGGTGTCTGTCCCCAGTGTCTGAAGTTGGTTCAGTGGGTTGTGTAGGCTTCCTGGTGGAGGGGACTAGTGCCTGTGTTGTGGTGGATGAGGCTGGATCTTGTCTTTCTTTGGGCAGGTACACGTCTGGTGGTGTGTTTTGGGGTGTCTGTGGACTTATTATGATTTTAGGCAGCCTCTCTGCTAATGGGTGGGGTTGTGTTCCTGTCTTCGTAGTTGCTTGGCGTAGGGTGTCCAGCACTGTAGCTTGCTGGTGTTGAGTGAAGCTGGGTGCTGGTGTTGAGATGGAGATCTCTGGGAGATTTTCGCTGTTTGATATTACGTGGAGCTGGGAGGTCTCTTGTGGACCAGTGTCCTGAAGTTGGCTCTCCCACCTCAGAGGCACAGCACTGACTCCTGGCTGCAGCACCAAGAGCCTTTCATCACATGGCTTAGAATAAAAGGGAGAAAAAGTAGAAAGAAAGGAAGGAAGGATACAAGAAAATAAAATAAAATAATGTAATGTAAAATAAAATTAAAAAATAATTATTAGGAAAAAAAATTTTTTAAAAAGTAAAAAAAAACCAAAAAAAAAAAAAAATCAAAAAACAGACAGATAGAACCCTAGGACAAATGGTGAAAGCAAAGCTTTACAGACAAAATCTCACACAGAAGCATACACATACACACTCACCAAAAGAGGAAAAGGGGAAAAAATAATAAATCTTGCTCTCAAAGTCCACCTCTTAATTTGGGATGATTCGTTGTCTATTCATGTATTCCACAGATGCTGGGTACATCAAGTTGATCGTGGAGATTTATTCCGCTGCTCCTGAGGCTTCTGGGAGAGATTTCCCTTTCTCTTCTTTGTTCGCACAGCTCCCGGGGCTCAGTTTTGGATTTGGCCCCGCCTCTGCCGTGTAGGTCGCCGGAGGGCGTCTCTTCTTCGCTCAGACAGGACGGGGTTAAAGGAACTGTTGATTCGGGGGCTCTGGCTCACTCAGGCTGGGGGGGAGGGAGGGGTACGGAGTGAGGGGCGAGCCTGCGGCGACAGAGGCCAGCATGACATTGCACCAGCCTGAGGCGCGCAGTGCGTTCTCCCGGGTAAGTTGTTCCTGGATCCCGGGAGCCTGGCAGTTGCGGGGTGCACAGGCTCCCCGGAAGGGGGGTGTGGATAGTGACCTGTGCTCGCACACAGGCTTCTTGGTGGTGGCAGCAGCAGCCTTAGCATCTCATGCCCGTCTCTGGGGTCCGCGCTGTTAGTCGTGGCCCACGCCTGTCTCTGGAGCTCCTTTAAGCAGAGCTCTTAATCCCCTCTCCTCGCGCACCAGGAAACACAGAGGGAAGAAAAGGTCTCTTGCCTCTTTGGCAGGTCCAGACTTTTCCCTGGACTCCCTCCCGGCTAGCTGTGGTGCACTAACCCCCTGCAGGCTGTGTTCATGCCGCCAGTCCTCTCTCTGCACTCCGACCGTAGCCTAAGTCTCAGCTACCAGCCCCGCCTGCCCTGGCCGGTGAGCAGACAAGCCTCTTGGGCTGGTGAGTGTCGGTCGTCCCTGATCCTCTGTGCGGGAATCTCTCCGCTTTGCCCTCCGCTCCCTGTTGCTATGCTCTCCTCCGCGGCCCCGAAGCTTTTCCCCTCCACCACCCGCAGTCTCTGCCCGCGAAGGGGCTTCCTAGTGTGTGGAAACCTTTCCTCCTTCACAGCTCCCTCCCACTGGTGCAGGTCCCGTCCCTATCCTTTTGTCTCTGTTTATTCTTTTTTCTTTTGCCCTACCCAGGTACGTGGGGAGTTTCTTGCCTTTTGGGAGGTCTGAGGTCTTCTGCCAGCGTTCAGTAGGTGTTCTGTAGAGTTGTTCCACGTGTAGATGTATTTCTGATGTATCTGTGGGGAGGAAGGTGATCTCTGCGTCTTACTCTTCTGCCATCTTCCCCCTCTCTCCTCTGGTTCTTTTTAAAGTGTGCATGTCATGACTAGCAGGACCTTAACTAAAAAAAACAAATATTGCTTTAAATAACCAAAAATGCAAAATATACAACAGCAACAAAACTCTATCTTCAGTCTCCTCTGGAAAAGGCCTTGTAGTAAGGCTGACAACACTTTTAGATGTGTGAGATGATTGTGTTAAAGGAAATAGAGTCTAGTTATTGACTTACAAATGTATAGCCATTTGCTTAATTCAGAGACTGAATCTTTGCTAAAATGGGCAGTAAGACTGATGAAAGAAATGGACTGGTACCACTTAATGAGCAATTTCATCTTTTTAATATAGAAATAACTGGTGCTGCGGACAGCATTTTTGTTCTTTTAAGAACCTTATAACCAAGAAATCTTTCAAATGATCATTATACAATGAATGCCCTGAGGCTTTGAAAAATATTTATTTTTAAATTATCATAAGCTCAAAATGATTCACCAATGCAAAAAGGAAAAAAAAGCAATTAAATGTGAAGCTGTACACTCTGGTAAATTTTCCCTGCTGAAAATAATTGGACAGATATTTTTTCCTTTTTTTAAGTAATAGTGCCCATGGGGCTTAAATATGTTTCTTATCTTAAATTTGATGTTAGAGTAACAAGATCATAGAAAATGATATAATGTGATTGGGAGAAATATAGTTTCATTAACATATAACATACCAAATTAAGTATCATCTAAAATTCTCTAAAAACCAGTGCTGGGGGGGACCTTGAAGATGGTGGAAGAGTAAGACGCGGAGATCACCTTACTCCCCACAGATACACCAGAAATACATCTACACGTGGAACAGCTCCTACAGAACACCTACTGAAGGCTGGCAGAAGACCTCAGACCTCCCCAAAGGCAAGAAACTCCCCCACGTACCTGGGTAGGGCAAAAGAAAGAAAAAAAAAAGAAAAAACAGAAACAAAAGAATAGGGACGGCACCTGCACCAGTGGGAGGGAGCTGTGAAGGAGGAAAAGTTTCCACACACTAGGAAGCCCCTTCGCGGGTGGAGACTGCGGAAGGCGGAGGGGGGAGCTTCGAAGCCGCGGAGGAGTGCACAGCAACGGGTGCGGAGGGCAAAGCGGTGAGATTCCCGCACAGAGGATCAGTGCCGACCGGCACTCACCAGCCCGAGAGGCTTGTCTGCTCACCCGCCGGGGCGGGCGGGGCTGCGAGCTGAGGCTCTGAGGCTCGGGTTTCGGGTTTCGGACGGAGCGCAGGGAGAGGACTGGGGTTGGCGGCTTGAACATAGCCTGAAGGGGTTAGTGCACCACGGCTAGCCGGGAGGGAGTCCGGGGAAAAGTCTGGACCTGCCAAAGAGGCAAGAGACTTTTTCTTCCCTCTTTGTTTCCTGGTGCGCGAGGAGAGGGGTTTAAGGGTGCTGCTTAAAGGAACTCCAGAGATGGGCGCGAGCCGCGGCTAAAAGCACGAACCCCAGAGATGGGCGCAAGCCGCAGCTAAAAGCGCGAACCCCAGAGATGGGCACGAGCTGCAGCTAAAAGCACGGACCCCAGAGACGGGCAGGAGACGCTAAGGCTGCTGCTGCCGCCACCAAGGGGCCTGTGTGCGAGCACAGGTCACTCTCCACACCCCTCTTCCGCGGAGCCTGTGCAGCCCGCCACTGCCAGGTTCCCGGGATCCAGGGACAACTTCCCCGGGAGAACGCACGGCGGGCCTCAGGCTGGTGCAAAGACACGCCGACTTTGCCGCCGCAGGCCCGCCCAGCGCTCCGTGCCCCTCCCTCCCCGCCGGCCGGAGTGCGCCAGAGCCCCCGAATCAGCGGCTCCTTTAACCCCGTCCTGTCTGAGCAAAAAATAGACGCCCTCCAGCGACCTACACGCAGAGGCAGGGCCAAATCCAAAGCTGAGCCCCTGTGAGCTGTGAGAACTAAGAAGAGAAAGGGAAATCTCTCCCAGCAGCCTCAGAAGCAGCGGATTAAAGCTCCACAATCAACTTGATATACCCTGCATCTGTGGAATACCTGAATAGACAACCAATCATCCCAAATTAAGGAAGTGGACTTTAGGAGCAAGATCTATGATTTTTTTCCCTATTCCTCTTTTTGTGAATGTGTATGTGTATGCTTCTGTGTGAGATCTTGTCTGTACAGTCTTGCTTCCACCATTTGTCCTAGGGTTCTTCCGTCCATGGTTTTTTTTAAAAATTTTTTCTTAATAATCAATTTTAATTTTAATAACGTTATTATACTTTACCTTCGTTCTTTCTTTCTTTCCTTCCTTCCTTCCCTCCTTTAGACAACGAATCATCCGAAATTGAGGAGGTGGTCTCTGACAGCAAGATTTATGATTTTTCCCCCTTTACCTCTTTTAGTGAGGGTGTATGTGTATGCTTCTGTGTAAGATTTTGTCTGTATAGCTTTGCTTCCGACATTTGTCCTAAGGTTCTATCCGTCCCTTTTTTTTTAATAAGAATTTTTTAATTCAATAACTTTATTATACTTTATTTTATTTTTACTGTATCTTCTTTCTTTCTTTTTTCCTTCTTTCCCTCCTTCCTTCCTTCCTCCCTCCCTCCCTCCCTCCTTTCTTTCCTTCTTGCCTTCTTTCCTTCTTTGCTTCTTTCTTTCTTCCTTCCTTCCTTCCTTCCTTCCTTCCTTCCCTCCTTTCCTTCTTTCTTTCCTCATACTTCTACTAATTCCCTCTA